>NC_041384.1:665589720-665644567 GCF_002162155.2 Triticum dicoccoides
ACCGGCATTACTGTTTGATGATATTTTTTAAAAAATTATTACTGTCTTATAAAAAAATTACTGTTATGATTTAAACAAGTTTGAACATATTTAAACACAAAAAAGTATCAAACAGCATTTTAAATGCATAAAAAAAAATTTGTGGAGCCTAGGAATCGAACCCAGGACCTCCTGGTGTGAGAACGGGCACCTGACCAGTCGAGCTAGTAGAGGGGAGTTGATGTGGATAAGGTCAGGTGGGAGATAACCTGGTGGCTCGAGTGGAAATAAAAAAAATACTAATGGCGCACCAGGTCGAGGTACGCCATTAGCATGTATATACTTATGGCGCACCGAGGGGTGGTGCGCCATTAGTATTGTGCCCCCCTACTTCTGATCCCCTCTCTCTCCCTCGCCCGAGCCCTCGCCCTCGATCCACTCTCTCTCCCTTGCCCGAGCCCTCGCCCTCGATCCCCTCTCTCTCCCTCGCCCTTGCCCTCGCCCTCGATCCCCTTCCCCTCTCCTCTCCTGACGCCGCCGCCCCGCCGCCCTCGACGCCGGCCAGATCCGCTGCCACCTCTGCTCGAGCTGCTCCCATCGACCACGCCGCTGCTCGCGTGCTTCTTCTCTCCCGCGACCCCGCCATTGAAGGTCTCGCAAGGTCCTCTTCTCCTCCCCCTCCCCCTTTGTTCGATTCGATTGTGCCGCCGTCAAGGTTCCCTGATGATGCTGGCACAAATGGCAACCAATCGAAGAGGCAACGGAAGGACTGGCGCCCGATCGTGCTCCGCACCCTCAAGGAGGAAGTTACTGAAGTGGACTCCAACGGGAATCCAATGGCGCCCGAACGAATAGTCAAGGGGTACTCGCTTCAGCTCGGGTGCATTGTCCGGAGCACCGTCTCGATCAACACCGAGAACCTGAGGCATCCTGACCGAGGGAATTTGCGCAACCTCCTCTTCACGAAGCTGCACGAACGATACAAGTTCCCCGCTGAATTTGAAAACACAAGCCTCAAAGGGAATAAAGTGAACAATGCTGCCCTCACGAAGATGAGCAAGGCCCTGTCTACTTGGAAAAGCAATGTGAAGAGAATGATCGAGAAAGGTGAGAGTTATCAGAAGATCAAGGAGAAAAATCCTTCGATCACCGAAGATGACTACAACGACTTCAAGGTCAATTGCTCGAGCACCGCAAGCTCCCAATCAAGTGAGTGGGGGAAACAAATGCGGGAGCTGAACATAGGGGAACACACACTCGGTCCCGGCGGTTACAGAGTGGCGGAGCCTATATGGGACAAGGAGGAGGCGAACCGTGCCGAGCAAGGCCTACCGCCCCTCTTCGATACATACGGTGACAAGCAGACCAGGAACTTTGTCAGGGCCCGGTACAAGAAGGACCCGAAAACAAAGGAGCTTACCACGAATCCGAAGACCAGGCAGCTTGAGCTTGTTCTGGTAAGGAATACACCCCCGCGTAATTAGCTCCATATGGTTGCATTCTAATTAATGAAGCCAAATTTCTAAATGGTTCACATTCCTTCCGCAGGCGACTGAAAGCAGTAGCGCGGGGTCGACTAAGAGCAACCCTTGGGAGACCACTCTAAATAGGGGGTTGAATGTAATGAAGAACAAGGATAAGCTCAGTAAGCCGACGTCAGCTGGTCGTGTGGCCGGCAAAGGCTTGTCGACAAAATGGGGGTCATACTATACCGCTGGTGTGCGGAAGGAGAAAAAGACCAGCTCGGAAAGCCAGGCACGAGAGGTTCAAGAACTCAAGGCACAGGTGGCGCAGATTCCGGAGATTGTCCAAGAGCAAGTGGAACAACGACTCGGAGCAACGATCACCGCCCTTGTGCCTACCTTGATCTCGGGGTTGAGTGCGTGGATTGCGGGCGGCCAACAGGGGCCGCCCCCGATTCCTAGCTTCACGGCCAGCAACTCGCATAATGCGATGGCGGGGCCATTGGTGCCTCCGGCGGAGGCGGCACTGGTGTCTCCGACGCCGGCACGGGAGCTTAATGCACCCGGGTGTATGCCGGCCGACACCTCTTCAGCAAGCGGCCCCTCCGTCAACTGCACGCCCGCGGTTGGCGGTGCCTCGACATTAGCCGAGCTCGACGCCATCATCACGGTAACTAATTAAGCCTCTCTCGGCCGAGGACTTCATCTCCTTGCCTTTGACTGGGCATCCCTGACGCCCTACATGTTTTCGCAGGGCGCCGCCAACATTCCGTGCACTCTCCTCCACTTCGTGAACAACGAGTTGGTCGATGTCGCCAAGGGAAAAATCGTTCAACCGGGCAACCCCTTGTTCCACGGTACCCAGATGCCACCCAACTTGTTTAGGGTTCAACTGGTTCGGGTGCTGCCAGGCTGCGACGACTTGTTACCTCCGATTCGACCCGTCGGGGCCGACGATGAAGACGTGATGACCCTCAGCGCCTGCCTGAGATGGCCCCTGCTTTGGCCGAAGAGCCAGATTCGTTTGGGGGCGGGGGACACCACCCCAAAGACAACACCGCCAGTCGTGCCGGCGCCAAGTCGGCCCCATGGCAAGACCGCCGTAACGGTGCCGGACATCCCTATGCCACTGGATCCAAACATGCATATGGCACAGGATCTGAACGACGATGACGATGACGATGATACATTTGGCAATGTCGATCAGTACTTTGCCGAGCATGGGTACGATGGCGACTTCATGGGGCCTCCTTCTCAAGAACCAAACCCAACAAAAGACGTGTGCGATCTAGCTCGTACCGCGGAGAAGCCAAGTTGCAACAGGCGCCGTCTGGCGTTCAGCTCTCAGGAGACGCCTCCAGCTGCCGATTTCACCGAGCCTCAGATAGGCGAGGTGCGAAATATTATCAGCCCCAACACACTCAAGAAGGCGGTCTGTGAGCAGAACTCGGTCCCATTACAGGAGAAGAAGAAGGCACGCAAAAGAAAGACTAAGAAGGGTGCGAGCCAGCCGGCACCGAGTACGATCCGTGCTCAGGACGGGCCACCTTCACCGCAGGATATCTCGAGGAGGGTGCATGTGGCGGGTAGGGCGATGCTACCGACAAATATGCTCAATGCTGCAACCGGTGCTATGCGGAGTCTGCATGACAGTGTTCTTGCTTTGGAGAAGCGGCGTCTCAGAGAGAAGGATGTGGCATACCCGGTTTTCGCGGCCAAGGTGCCAGAGGGCAAGGGCTTTGTGGATAACTCCATCGGGCGTACGATCGTCCTGCGTTTTGATGACATCCACGCTATGTTGAACCTTCATCCGCTGCACTACACCTTCGTTCGGCTAGTTTCGCTGAGTATGGAGATGCGGATCATTCGCGACAAGACCCCGGACATCGTGATAGTCGACCCCTTCTACATGCATGCCAAGATCTTGGGCAGCGCTGGGGACCGGCAAGTCGCGTGTTCTTACCTCGAAGGCGTCATTCTGGCAAACCAAGATAAGGATAACTTCCTCGTGCCTTACTTTCCCGAGTAAGTCCTCCCCTCAACCGGCCCGTAACATATGAATTCTTACATTTCGATCGTTTTTCTTTTAACATTCCGTGTTTTCTGGAGTGACACATGTTGCACGCTCATCCTCCTAAGCCCCAAATATTCCATGGCCACGTATTTCGACCCGGACCGTCAGTCGAACGTAGACTACACAAATGTCAAGAAGGTTCTTGATGATGTTCTCCCTGGCCACGCCCAATCTGGAGGCACCTTCACCAGGCCTATTCGTAAGTATGGCAAGCACGTGTTCTCCCACAATACAACGTTCTGCTGCGTCAAGCAGCCGCCTGGCGGTCAGAAGGGTGCCTACTACACCATCCATCACATGCGGGCGATCGTACGGGACCATCATCAACTTATGCTACCGAGTAAACTCAAAGATTGGGACGCGAGCGTGTCGGCAATCCAGGACGCGGACCTCCGACAAGAATTCTTTCGCATCCAGTCGGAGTTTGCGGAAATCATCCATCAAGATGTCCTTCGTACCTCGGGGCAGTTCTACCTTAGAAATCAACCGTCCAACAGTGACATCGACACAATGCTACAAATGCAGGATGACAACGCCCGTTCTTTCATGACTCCCACGATAGACGGCGGCTTCATCCACGCTCCGGTCCCTTGAGTCGAGTTGTCTAGTTCTGAAACATCGATTGGCTCATGTTGTAATTAAACTTTAATGAACTTGTAGTATGTCTCTTTGGTTTCAAGAGTCGTTCAACTTAGATGTAATCGATGCTATTAATGTCTTGCTTTTCTCTTCCGATTGTTCTATTGCATACTTATATATTGCTTATGTATTGTCTGTGAATTGGTACTAACGTTTCGTTTGGCTAGTGCATAGCGATGCCGACGTATGTCGTGTACAAGGGTAATGTTCCCGGAGTCTACGATGACTGGGAGGAGTGTCGGAGACAGGTTCAATGATTCAGCGGTAACAGTTACAAAGGGTACACCACTAGGGCCGAGGCCGAATCTAGATACGCCCGCTATCTAGCGGGAGA
Organism: Triticum dicoccoides; assembly: GCF_002162155.2. Classification (NCBI taxonomy): domain Eukaryota; kingdom Viridiplantae; phylum Streptophyta; class Magnoliopsida; order Poales; family Poaceae; genus Triticum; species Triticum dicoccoides. The sequence continues at coordinate 665,594,210 of NC_041384.1, forward strand.
GGGGAGGGAGCGTTGGAGGAACCGGATGAAGACGAGTTTCATCGTGATGATGCTCATCGTGATGGCCGCAGCTCTCTTCTATGTGATGGTAGTTTAGATGATCGATATCGACTTGTAATGTGAAGACAGACTCGGTACTCGCGGTCTCGAGACTTGTAATATAATGTTCTATCTTTGTTCGGTCTTTTCAATTCGGAGACTAATATGATGAATTGTATTCGGAGACTAATATGATGAATTGTATTCAAAGACTAATCTTCTATTGTATTTGATGAATTTGTTGTTGATGTGTGCTGTCTATATTTTGTCAAATTATACATTTTGTAACCTGTGCAAAAAACAGAAAATAAAAAAATAAAAAAAACCTAATATTCATACTAATGGCGCATCAAATGACAGTGCGCCATTAGTATGACAGTGCATACTAATGGCGCATCACTGGGCAGTGCGCCATTAGTATGCCGCGGTTACTAATGGCGCATCCAGAGGTGGTGCACCATTAGTATGCCAAAGCACCTGGGTATACATGGCCCCTGGGAGGCATACTAATGCGCACCCTGGCCTATACTAATGGCGCACCCGAGGTGTGCCATTAGTATACCAGATCCTAATGGCGCACCAGGTGGTGCGCCATTAGTAAAAATTACTAATGGCGTGCTATTAATGGCGCACCACAGATGCGCCATTAATAGCCATACTAGGTGCGCCATTAGTAGGGGTTTTTCTAGTAGTGATGCTTTGGACAGGGCTGGTTCAATAGATAATTTAAGCGGTCCAGGTTAGGGTTAGGCGCTCCACTGCGATTCGGCGGTTTACCCTTGCGTCGCTGACCCTTGTCCTGTGCGTTGGTATTAGCCACGAAGTCCATGTTGCCATTCGCTTTACGCTTGCCTCCGCTATTGTTACCTGCTGAGTGATGTTGCTGACCTTTGGAGTTGCTGTTCTTCTTTCCCTTCCCTATCTTGTCATCATCAGACTCGGGATCCTTGGTACTATCAGAATCAGCATAGTTTACCAAGGCAGCCATGAGGGTCCCCATGTCAGTGCAATGGCGCTTCATCCGTCCTAACTTCAGCTTTAGGGGCCCAAACCGGCAATTTCCTTCTAGGGTTATAACCGCGGTGTCAGCGTTGATGCGGTCTGATGAATGCAGAACCTGCGAGACCCGGCGCACCCAATGAGTCGTCGGTCTCCTTCCTCCTGGACACAGGCACCTAAGTCCACTATCGACATAGGCTGCTTACATGTATCCTTGAAGTTACTGATAAACCGGGCTCGTAATTGGGCCCTTGAATTGATAGAATTGGCCGGTAAGCTTTTTAACCAAGTGCAGGCCGTTCCTTCAAGCATCATGGTGATGTACTTCGCACATGCCGCATCATCCACATCAAGCATCTCCATGGCCATCTCATAGCTCTCCACCCATGTCTCTGGGGGTTGATCCGCCGTGTAATTTGGTACATTGCGCGGGCCCTTGAAATCCTTGGGTAGGCGCACATTGCGTAAAGCGGGGACGAGGCAAGGCACCCCCAAAGAACTAGAAGTAGCACCAGGTTCGACCGAGATAGTTGGACGAACCGGCGTAAGCTCCCGAACCTAATACTGTGCGGCTAACTCGGCCTCCCTGCGCGCTCGGGCCCGGTCCACCACTTCCTGAGCGTTATCAACACCAACTGCCGAGTTGTTGCCGGGGGTGCTCCACGTCGTTCATTACTTGACACTGCTGGCTCATCCATACGCCTGCTATAGCTCCGGATTGGACGAGGGGTCGAGTGGATCCGGTCGTGGCTGTACGAGTATGCTTCCCGTCGCATCTCTAGCGCCTGTGGCAAGTCACCTTCAATTGGAATGGCCTCCAGCCGTGTAGCAGCGGCAACGAGATTGTCCATTGGGTTGGAGTAGTGACCCAGAGGTGTTGAAACAGCCTGAGGTATGAAAGTGTTTTGACGAGGCGGATTCATCAGACGGGGATGAACCGGCGCGCCGGTCCCCGGAGCTTCCGGCTGGTTTCCCTCCAGCGGATTACTGGTTCCTGCTCCTGGGGTGTTGAAAAGGTCTCTGGCCTCGAAAACCGAAGGCAAACGGGATCGGTACTTCCTCTTCATGACTTCATGCGACGCGTTCTGGTCCAACATGAGCCTGTAGGCTTGTGCGTCTAAAGCGGCCCGCTCCGTGGTCATCCTGGCATTCTCAGCTGCCAGGTCCGCCTTGGCCTGGGTGATCTGTTCCTTCACCTTTGCAATCTCCCTGTTGTGGACTTCCTGATCCGCCGGATTAGCTTCTGCCATAAGCACAGCCAATGCATCAAATAGATCTGACAGAACTTGAGCCGGCGGGCGTGTAGAGCTTCCTGCCCCGGCAGCTATCGCCGCTACTGAATCGGAGGTTATTCGCGCAGTGGTGGAATAATAAAGCGCTGCTTTTGTACCGGCCATGAATATTCCAACTCGGTTGGGTAGATCAGAGGGGTCCGGAATACTGTCGCCATCGGAACAGCCCCCAATCCGGCCATCTTGTAGCTGATATAGAGATTCGGTTTCTCCGGTTGATGACTCATCGCCGGAATAAACGACGGTCTCGCCGCGAGATTCCGATCCATCCTCATAACTTCCTCCATGGATGACTCCCACAAAGGCACGCTTCACGGCTGGTTTAACCCGGGCGGATCGCGCACGCTGAGCCGTTTCGACGAGGTTGGTGCAGATGTTCGGCTCAGGGCCCGGTTCACCGATCTTGCCGATGAAAACATGTATGCCACCAAACGGGACCCGGTACCTGTACTCAACTGAGCCGGCCTCAGGGCCCCAGCCTGCATCATCGATGTAGAGCTTGCCGTGATGACTCTTAGTCATCCGGCCCACAATGTAGCCCTCGAGTCCTTCAAAGCGGCCCTCCAAGAACTTGAAACCATCGTGCGATAGCCCCATGGTGGGCGCCAACTGTCGTGGTTTTGTCACGGTAGATGTCCTCATGAAAGGACTTAGTCATGGAGCCATCGCAACGGGTTAGCTTGAAGGGGTTAAAGCGGACACAGGGATGCAAGAGAGTTTATACTAGTTCAGCCCCTTCGATGAAGGTAAAAGCCTACGTCTAGTTGTGATGGAATTGATGGGGTTTCGATGACTAGGGAGCAAACAAGCTTCGTCTAAGTCTCGAGTTGTTGCCTGTTGTCCTTGAACCGCCGCCGGGTCGTCCCCTTATATACATGGGTGACGCCCGTCAGTTTACAAAGTCCCAACACCGGCTCATATACGTGTTCGGTTTGGTCTCTACTTATTCCTAACTTACAATACAAGTTTTCATACCGACGCCGGTTTACGGCTACAGGACTTAAACCGATCATGGGCTTTAAGCCCTCTTCTACCTTGATGGGCTTTAACATACTTAACTACTGATGAAGTTAACCCGGCCCAGATAGGCCGGTTTATGCCCAGTAGTAATATCCCCAACAGGAGGCGAGGACCGCGTCAAGCCCCACCGAGCTAAAACAATTCTCGCACACGGGTGCACGGCGCGGAAACACAGCGCAGAAATAGAGGAAGCAACGCGATGGTTAACAGCAACAGTTCTAACACGCCCCCGCAGGGCCCTATACTACCTTCTATTTCTACGCAGGAAAAGAAGGAAAACAAAATGGACGCGACTCGTCCTGCACCAACCCGCAGCGAGGGTTCGAGCTGCTCCCGGGGCTCAGGCGGATCCCTCCTCTCACTTCACCGGGGCGCGACGGCGGGCTGACCCTCTACCTTCACCCAGGCGGGCGCGATGGCGCAGAGGTTGATCGCGGCCACCGCTAGAGGAGTTGTTGCCTGAGAGGGAGTCGCCGAAGCTCAGCGAACCTCGAGCACCGCCGCCTGTACGCATGTCGCCGTCTTCATCCTGGTCAGTGCCGGGGCTGGGCAAGCGGCCGCGGTCGTCGTCTTCGGGGCAGCACCCAGCACGGTGACCGTCTTCCTGGAACACCTTCACGTAGAGTGTGGCGTCGCCATCAAACTTGAAGTACAGGGTGCACCACCGGCCCAGGCCGCGCGCGCGGGCAAATGTTTGCCAGCCGTGGGTCAGGGCCCCATTCCCAGAAACGGAGACCTCCAGCAAAGCCCAGGAGGCCCTGCAGCAGCAGTCATCTGCCTGGAGCCAGAGGCAGGACAGAGCGCTGGCCGGCAGTTCACCTACGAAGAAACGGGGGAGCTGGAGCCGGGTGCTGGTTGGGTCCGCCGACCGCACGACGAACTCCGGCAGCACCTCCGCAGAGCGAAAGCGTGGCCTAGGGGGCGCACAGCCACGGCGTGCCCCCCATCGACAACCCGGCGCTCACCACCGCGCAGGGAACCGCCTCCATGGCCGCGGGAAGCCACTACGGGGGCCGTGGAATACTTGTGAGGGCGGCCTCGGCCGCGCTTAGTCGGGGGGGAGTCAGGCCCTGCATGGCGGGCCTTTCCTTTTTCCGTGGCCGAGAATCTCTTTGGAGCCATGGGAACGGCGAGTAGCCAAGAAGAACAAAAGGAGCAGCAAGAAGGGATGGGCTGAGGGGGCTCACACAGCCCCGTACTTATAGCCGGAGGAGGCCAACCGCCGAGAACCACGATCGTAGGTAATCATGACCGGTCTCTCTGCATGCAGGGACTTGTCAAGTCGTGCGGCCGCCGAGGCATCATGGGGAAGCGCAGACTCCCACGTCCAATCAATCGCCATGCGGCGCCCAAGGCCGCAGGCTATTGGGGCCCGCGGTGCTTCGCGCTTGCCCCTTTGCTTCCCTGCCAGGCCAAGCCCGCGTGCGCCTTGGGCCCGGGGGCTACTGTCGGTGTTCTGGGAACGGGGGTCCCCAGACATGCCTGCCTACGGCCTGCGGCGTGGCTCAAGTGGGGGCCCAGCGCGGCCCATCTTCATCACCTCAAGCTCAAGATCCTCGCGAGGGGCCAAGCCTCGCGGGGTGGACGACAGAAAGCTTCCTCAGAGGCAGCCTCATCAGGCAGGCTCGCGAGGAGGCAGAGAGATCAAGGCAGGGGTACCTCGCGAGGAGCCCGTGACACAAGCCACAACGATTGAGACCAGGCGGGCGCCAGACGGGCGCCTGCCTGCGAAGTGTCCTTGTTTCCCCTTTGGTGCAAAGGGGGCAAGCACAGGCCAAGGCATCGGGCAAAGGTTACCATTCCAGTGCAACTAGACCAAGACAAACAGAGCGGCAGGACGGAGGTCACCGTGGAGCCCAAGACGGCGTCGTCACCAGTGCTTTTGGCAGCCGAAGACCACCTTTGGTCAGGATAACTTGTACTAGATGTTCCCCTTCAAAATGGACAATTGTTGGCGCCCGTGGGAGTCCTGGATTAGGGGGTCTCGGGACAGACGGACTATATCCATTGGCCGGACTGTTAGACTATGAAGATACAGTATTGAAGAGTTCGTCTCGTGTCCGGATGGGACTCTACTTAGCGTGGAAGGCAAGCTAGGCAATACGGATATGTGTATCTCCTCCTTTGTAACCGGCCTTGTGTAACCCTAACCCTCTCCGATGTCTATACAAACCGGAGGGTTTTAGTTCGTAGGACACAACAACTACAACATACAATCATACCATAGGCTAGCTTCTAGGGTTTAGCCTCTCCGATCTCGTGGTAGATCTACTCTTGTACTACCCATATCATCAATATTAATCAAGCAGGACGTATGGTTTTACCTCCATCAAGAGGGCCCGAACCTGGGTAAAACATCCTGTCCCCTGCCTCCTGTTACCATCCGCCTTAGACGCACAGTTCGGGACCCCCTACCCGAGATCCGCCGGTTTTGACACCAACATTGGTGCTTTCATTGAGAGTTCCTCTGTGTCGTCGCCGTTAGGCTTGATGGCTCCTACTATCATTGATAGCAATGCAGTCCAGGGTGAGACTTTTCTCCCGCGATAGATTTTCATGTTCGGCGGCTTTGCACTGCGGGCCAATTCGCTTGGCCATCTGGAGCAGATTGAAAGTTACGCCCCTGGCCACCAGGTCAGGTTTAGAGGCTTAGACTACACGGCCAATATCCATGGAGACTTGATCTTCGACGGATTCGAGCCTCTGCCTTGTGCGTCACGTGGTCACGATGAGTACGATTTAGCTCTACCATCGAACAGTGTTCAGGAGATCGCACAGGCAGCCGCTCCGACCCTCGATTCGGAGCCAGTTGCGCCGTCCATGGACGGGTGGATGGACCCCGCCACGGAGGCCTTACCCTCAGCGGCGATTGAGCCAAACATCGACCTTACCTTGCATGAGAGCCGTGTTGTTAAACTGCCGAATCCTTCTCCGGCCACGGAATCCGAGCCGCCTGCGCCCTTTCCTATCGAATCCGATTGGGCACCGATCATGGAGTTTACCTCCGCGGATATTTTTCAGCACTCGCCCTTTGCCGACATACTGAACTCATTAAGGTCTCTCTCCTTGTCAGGAGGATCCCGGTCGAACTATGTCCGATAGGATTGGGATGCGAACGACGAAGAAATTCGTGGCCCACCCAGCACCCACTTAGTAGCCACTGTTGATGACTTAACCGACATGCTTGACTTCGACTCCGAAGACATCGACGGTATGGACGACGATGTGGGAGACGAAGAGGAACCACTGCCCACAGGGCACTGGACAACCACCTCATCACACGATATATACATGGTGGACACACCAAAGAAAAATGACGACGAGAAATGGAAAGACGCAACGAAGGATTGTTCCCTCGAGAAGCAGTCAAAGCGGCGGTGTAAGCACCGCCCCAGATCCCGTCTCGGCAGAAACAACGATCATACAGACCCAGTGTTAGAGCAGGGGGAACCATTGCCAGACCACGGCAACACGGAGAATCAAGCCGAACAACCCGACTCTGTCAAAGATCATAGTCCAGATGACGCAACACCGGACGGACACCCGGAGCAACAGAATGCCCATCAAAGGCTCGTTGCCACCGTGAGGAGTCTAAAAAAGCAGAAGCAAAGGCTCAAAGCTACGCAAGACACACTCCAAATCAGATGGAGCAAAGTACTCAACACAACAGCGAAGTCTGGCGGTAATTGCCCCACCAAGAGCTACCCGAAGTGGAAGTTCCTACCTGAATTCGATGAGGAGGCCTTAGATCCCGCACAACCAAAAATCAAAACAGCCATCTGGCCGGATAGGCGACCTCACGGCCAACTTAGAGCGGCAACCAACGCCGCACATAAGCCAATACGCGATCCACGCGAGGACTCGCATCAAAAGGACGGCACAACCAGACCCATCTATGGACCACGTAAGCGCGCTCCAGCATACAATGCAACACAACAAACATCCGAGGAACGCGGTGCACCCGGATACAGGGGTGCCGCACACCCCCTATGTTTCACCGATGAGGTGCTGGATCATGAATTTCCAGAGGGATTCAAACTCGTAAATATAGAGGCATACGATGGAACACCAGAACCAAAATGGGGATAGACCCAACGAAAATTCGCCATGGCAACACTACCCTTAAAGGAGTAACGCCAGGCCCAGGGGCTCATTGCATGGGCTCCCTGCTACTAGAGGTTATATTCGGCTTCCCCGATAACTTCCGTAGCGAAAATTTAACATTCCACATTGCTCCGTTCCAAAGTGGCTATCAAGCACTACTTGGACTCGAAGCTTTCGCTCTCTTTAATGCAATACCGCATTACGCTTCCCTTACGCTTAAGATGCCCGGTCCATGTGGCATCATGACAATGAATGGAAATATTAAGCGATCCCTGTGCGCCGAAGAGAGTGCGACTGCCTTGGCAGCCGCACACTAAAAAGGGCCTCACCAGCTAAAGCATTTGATAGGTCGTCAAGACCACGGACATGGTTAGACGTGTCCGACGCAGCTATATGTAACTCACACAGGGGCTCAACACACGCGGACAAGTGGCAATTTTTACTCATCTTGAATTATACATGGTTTCTTCCAACCTACCTTTTTGCACGACAACTTTTCACCTAAGTTTCTCTCTTTTACAGATGACCATTGTGCTACACCCGTCCAGGATACGGCACAACGGAGAGACAGGCGCAGACATGCAGCAGGGACCCATCCCAAGGATTCTTTTTAGATTAAGACCCTGCATCAACCTTTTTTACTGTCTCTTGTTGATACACATCCCTCGGATTCTCAGTACAATTGAGAAGCATGCTAACGTCTTGGCATGTGGCCACGTCAGAATAAACGCCCGTACCTGGACACAAGGGGCTTCTTACAAAGGGCACTATTTAGGCCTGGTTTTTACCATAAAGACCGAATACCTTAGGGAGTGTTCGGTGTCACGACTTTGGCCTTATATGCATCAGCTCCGAATCATGTCTTTGGTCAAATGTTGGGTTTGCCCGGCTCCTATGTTTTGGTACCTTACGTTCCGCTCTATCGGCTCAGGTAGCACTAGGAGAACTACTACGACTAGTCGTCAACCTGTGCATTCGCACGGGCTAGGTTTTAAATTTTTATTATTACTTGTGATCTTCCTTTAAATGATGGATATTGTAGTACATGTATAGAAATTATTGCTCTAACAACTATACCACCATCTATTACCAACTATAAATTATCAAGACAATATCACTTATTTCAATAATTTTCAAGTGAGATTGCATACTTTAAAAATTAATGGGAAGGAAAATTTGAACAATGGACGCCCACATGCAATCGAGATAAAATGAAATAATAACTTAATTAAGAACTCAATTAAGCAGATAGCAATGGTAGAATTGAACTACTTAATGAACCGGAAGGAAGACCATGCATCAAGATTATGTGGCAACCATATGCATGCTCATAAGTATTCCTTTTCGTAACTTCTCCTTGATTCTATCAACACTAAATTTCCATGGAGAGATTGTTCACTGTTACACATACCTGAAAATGCATGTGCATACGGCACACCAAGTTATAAATCATTATCTATGTGAAATTAAGAGACGTTATAGCTGAAAAGTAGTCCGGCAACACATTATAGCTAAACAATAAGGAAATGATAATTGCAATGAATGGGGTACAAACTACGATTTGACTCCTTGCACTGTCATGATGATACCACACAGTTAAAATACTAAAGACACTTTGATAGACAAAACAACCCAAGACACAAATGCGATACAAAGCTCCGCAAACAATGGTTAGAAGTCAAAATAACTTGAACAAAATGTACAAACAGCCAAAATACACTCACTCAATGTCAAAAAGAACAAACAAATATCTTACCTCATTTCTGATATATAATTTTCATAAAATAGTGAAAAATATATACAAAAAGTAGTTCTAAGATTAGTTTTTGTAAAAGCATTAGCACATTCACCCAATATGTTGGTACTTCTGCCAATAAAGAAATCTAGTACATATGGTCAATGCCATTAGTCCATTCGGTCCACAATAATGCTCGAAAGAAAAAAATTATTTAGAAAAAAGAAAATTATAGAAAAATTATCAAAAAGATTAGGGTTAACTTAGAAATTTTGGAAATATATTGATCCATGATCTCATATACAAATATTCATTCTAAATTAATCAAGTGGAATTGTTGGAGATTGTACACTCTGAACATCACAAACATAATGAATTTATTTTCACAAAATACATTATAAAAATATATTATACCAAATATAAACGTTGACAAATTTGGTAGTAGTACACTCCAGTATCATATCTTCCCTGTAACAAATTAAAGAAAAACAATTTCCTATACCTAGTAAAAGAAGATATTCTCTAAATCCACCAGTAGGAGCCACTTACTTATTTGTCCAATCTCATAAATCAGGTGCAAGTGCTATCAAATATTCAAATATCTATACAGATGAGATGCATCTGTGTGGATCACTGATGACATGTGACGTACACCACTGTATTAGTACAAAATATAAAATATAAAAAGAACTGGACAGTGTATTAGCAAGAAAGAGAAATAAGAAGGCCTAAGATTAATATATTTAGTTTTGGGAAAGACATATATATATTTGAACCAACAACCTAATTGGGAAAAAAATGTTATTACCAACATGTACCAAAATTACATGTTGTTTTTAATTAGAAGGAGAAATAAAAATATTGCTTGTATGAAAAATATTCATATAAATATAAATGTGACATTTCTTTGTAACTGCAAGGAATAACAATCTACTGAGCTGAAGAACAGAGTCCTACTTCAAAAAAAGCCATATTAGGCACCTGCAAATGAGTCCGCGTTTTTTGCTGTGTCTTTCATCAAACACAGATGGTAAAAATAAGTGTTATTGGACAGCCAAAAGCATATCTTAAAATATAAATATGACTATATCGAAGGTGAAATTGGTATCACACATCTAATCTAGAGTTCTTCCAGTACAAAAGAATTACAATTGTCTTAACGAAAGAAAATGTATTTTCAACGACTAATTTTCTTTGTGCTAAGGTGCAACAGAAGTTATGTCTGCTTTGCAGTATTTTCTGGGTCACAGACAACAGTATTATAATCTGGAGATGCTACAAAACATCGATTGAACTATCAGCATGCTTGTAGAAGTATGAAGCAGAAATTTCACCCAGAACTGGCACTTTTGGCGACATGGGATGAAGCCAGACTGCAAGATAGACCCCGCAGTTTTTTTCTGAGGGAAGATCCAGTTGATGTTAGCATGTATGAACGAACTTGTAAGTCCGTTGATCATGTTCTACACCTGTTGTGACCTATACTGACGTTCAACTACCCCAGCCTTCCAACACCTTTTCCTGCAAGTAGTGAACATCTGACATTGAAGATAACAATTTCGTAACAATTTCTACAGTATTCATGTTCAAGACTTGAGCAGTTGCCTAATTCAGAACAAACAAACAAAACCAAATAGTTGCAACAACCTATGACGGCATGAGCTACAACTATATTTAAACAAATTGCACTACTTAACTCGAACCATATATTACAGGGAGCTCACCTGAAATCATGAAAATCTGTGTGATGTCTGATTCGGAGATTAGAGATACGTGAAGGCATGTGTGGCTTCATTCGTTCGGTGGGCTGGGCACAATATATCATTTATCTCTGTATTCATACTTGAGAATCCAACCATCTATGTATGCATCTATTCTCTGTATTCATACTTGAGAATCCAACCATCTATGTATGCATCTATTTTCTTCATCTATTCATCAGCAAGATATGACTATGCATCAATTAAGACTGCGTACCCATGAACTCCATATATGTATCACCAATTACCTCTGAGATAAAGCATGGCACATTGAGAAGAGATCAGACCAAAATCCATATATGTATCGAGTGCCATCGAGATAAAGTATGAAACATTGAGAAGATATCAAACCGGCGATTTAAGGCGCTGGAGGATGACCACACATATATTCCAGTTCATAGGCATCGACCGTGCCAGTGAGGTGTCAAGTGGTCTGAAAGGTGACTGCATCTGGCCACCGGCGCATAAAGAGGCTTGATGCCTGATGGCGTGGCGCTCAAAAAGGATTGGTGCGGCGGTACAACAAAGCAAGAGAAAGATGCGAGATGCTAGGGCTTTGGAACCTAGAGATCTTGTGCGGCTCGACAATACTCGGCGGACGCAGCTATGAAGGAGCGAAGGCATGTGCGTAAAATAAAGAGAAACCACATAAGGTAAGGCATCCAACAACTTGGGATGGTTAGAAGGAGGAGACCACGCTCAAATTCTCTATCCTTTTTTCTTCCAGGGGAAGAGGCCAAGGTGAGTATGACTCACACTGTCATAATGACTCCGTCACTACAAAAGATCAATTGCTGCGTCACCATGGGTGGTCTTAGCGGGTGACCCATCAATTAATAGTGGTTCAGTAACTCTTGAATCTGACATGAAAGAGAATAGCACATTGCTTACCAAGTGCCATCAAATTTTTCAACGGTTGTCCCGGATGGCCTGAAACTTTGGCTGTTGTCCAATGGTGTAGATCGAGGAGGTAGACGGCATGCATGATACGTAGATGCCATAGGGAGCCACATCCAATTATTTCAACTTGCAGTCTTGATAGGAATCAATCAGAGACGTAGTTCACTGATGGCAAGATTGCCGAAAATCGTAGGTAAATAATCCTATGAGACCGGGTCTTTTTCTCCTTCTAATTAATTAGACTCTTCCCAGAATAAGGGTCCTCCCAAATCTTAAAGCGCTTCTTCCCTGTTCACTTATATCCTCCCAATTTATCTACTCATGGATGCTCTATCCGCAGGCTGTGTTGAGCTCGTCACACAGCACATGGTCTTCAACTCTTCGTCAAAATCAGCCGGATCAATTTAGCATGCACATACACCTCACAGATCTGAATCGATTGTCATGGCCATTGCCCAGAGTGAGTATGATTGTATCACCCAGTACGTGTTGTTCTCTCTGTCGGCTGGCTGCAAGAAACACACAATTAGCAATAATACTTTCATGATCACGTAAACAGGTCTGCCAGCAGTCTGCTATAGTTATTTGGCCCGGCAGTCTCGTCCGCCGTCATGGCCGTCTAGTCTACCTCAAACTTCCATTGGTACAAATCCGCTGCATCAACTATGCTGGGACCAATTCATGTGATAAACTGAAAATATATTCTAGATTACTCCGTGGCATGAAATTGAAAACTGATTAGAATCGAGATTTCTAGGTTGGAGAGGAACATGATCACACGCTGCAGGAGAGGACCGATCTGATCGTACCCAATTCTTTAACAGCAACTGAAACTTGGATGGAGCACCAACGTCATTGACATCCCAAAGAAAAGATGCGGTGAGACGGAGGGTGAGGAAGAGAGGCAGTAGGAATCCGCTGCATCAACTATGCCGGGACAAATTCATGTGCTGAACTGAAAATATATGCTAGGTTACTCCGTGGCAAGAAATTGAAAACTAATTAGAATCGAAATTTCTAGGTTGGAGAGGAACATGATCACAAGCTGCAGGAGAGGACGGATCTGATCGTACCCAATTCTTTAAAAATACTCAATCTTGGATGGAGCACCAACGTCATTGACATCCCAAAGAAAAGGTGCGGCGAGACAGAGGGAGAGGAAGAGAGGTAGTAGGAGACGCATGATAATTCTCCTGGAGGGGTTGCAAACGGAACAACCTATGGGCATGATGGGGACGTAAAACTAAGCAGGAGAGTCTGGGCTGGAAACGTGTGGATGGGAGAACAATGGAGGGTTCTATTCATCCAACTAATATGCATAGATATTGAGATCTCAATGACGTTTTTTTCAGATATTGAGATCTCATTGACGTTTTTTTCTCTCTAATAGTCTATTAACATGCAGATTTCATGGACCAATCTACACCGTAATAACCTGGCCCCACCAGACTAACGGCCGGTAATTTCTAATTAACATGGGAATTATTAGGGAGTCTGTGATTAGTATAGGTATAGATAGATTGTGCCCCGGGTTATGCGGACGAGCACCTCAGTAGAGAAAGCCGAAAACTGACTGTCATGATATAGCGTGAGACTGGTCAACCACTCGATGACCTATCGGAATGTTAGAATTCCTCCGCCTTAACGAAGGGTCGTTTCCTGGCCAAGCACATACGCACCCCGAATTTGGGAGAATGCGGAGCCAACAGGGGCTATATAGTAGTCCCACCGTCAAACTCCTATGGCTAAGTGAAAGTGTTAAAGCATTATAGTCCGGTTGCCTCGTTCACTGCGCTATCAACTCCTTAATAGGACCAAGACATTGGGTTAAGTCTGAACACGCGTCTTCTGCGAACACCTCCACATTATATGCGTGGGGGCTGAAGCCGATGACTGCAATCATTCAGGTTATACACATGTATACATAAACGGCCGCACAGGATGCATCATATTACTTTCAGGCAAAAGTATAAACACAACCTTAATAAATTTCATAAAAACATTGTGTTTACAATGGGAATACATGTCACTCAAACATAATATTCTTTGAGCACTAGGCCTCTATCAAACGAGCACTCTCGAGAACCTCTCCGAAATAGTGCTCGGCAGCCACTCAGCCTATAGCCGAACCCTGTGCCGCAACAGTGGTAGCATCCATCTCCGCCCAGTATGCTTTAACACGGGAAAGGGCCATCCGCGAGCCTTCTATGCACGCCGACCTCTTCATCGCATTGATGCGTGGCACCGCACCAAGGAACTGCTGCACTAAGCTGAAATAGCTGTTCGGCTTCGGCTTTTCCGGCCACAGCTGATCCACGATAAACCTCATGGCGAGTCCGGACAACCTATTTAGTTCGGCCCATTCGGCTAACTGATCAGTCAATGGAAGCGGACCCTCTAGAACGTTGAATTGCAACCAGAACAGCTTGTCCACTTCACGATCTGTTTGACCTTGGAAGTATTTGGCCGCATCGGAAGCGCTCGCCGCCAAGTCCATATATGTGTCTGTCGAACTCCACAGCCGATCCAGAGGGGCATACCGTGGATCCCCGAACTTACTCCGTAGCATGAAGGGCTTCCCAGCCGCAATATCCCCGGCTTCACGCAGCTCCTCCTTCTTCGCTCTCATAGCAGAGCGGGTGTCTTTGTTCGCCATTGTGGCCTTTTCAAGGTCCGTTGCCTTCGCTCGGTCTTCTTTTTCAAGGAACTGGCAATGGTCGACACTGTCTTTTAACTTTACGACCATCTTGGCCATCTTCTCTTTACTCTCGCAATGCGCGGCCTTCTCGGCTTTCAACTCTTCGGCCGCCTTCAAAGCAGCCGCATTACTAATCCTTGCTTGTTCTTTGGCTCGGGAAAGTTCCGCCCGTACGGTTTCCACGGTGGCAGCTCCATCTGCAGTCACAACATATTAAAGATACTGGCATCATGCTGCTCTTACTATGTGCCATTCACCGGAAAATAACACTTACCCTGTGCCTCGTCAAGCCTCTTGTTAACAAGCTCGATGTCGGCATCCACCGCATCCAGTTGCCGCTTCAGTTCGTCAAACTCATGACTCCGGCTAGCCAGCAGAGCTCCCACTACCTGCACATTAAAGTGGTATGGTTATTGCCTGGGACTATGGTCCTCTATTTGCCGCCGTTCCGGCGACAACCAGAGTCTCAGGGGCTACTATCTACACAGGGTACACCTAAAAATCTGCGGTACCATCACAAATGTACATCATTCTACGTACCTCAAAGCCCGTTAGTAGACTCATAAAGGCATCACGCAACCCGCTTTTGGCGGATGAGATCCTTTCCATCACCATACCCATCAATGTACGGTGTTCTTCTGAGATGGCCGCTCGCTCCAACAGCTCTCTCAGTATGTCCAACCGCATACCAGTCGGTGCCGGACTCTTCTATTTGCTCTCTTCGAGAGCCGGACGCTGGGGACTTTGGGTGACTATAGGATTATCTTCTGGCCTCACTGGATCCGGAGAGGCCCTCCATGACGACACTTCAAGGTCTCCTGCTTCTTGAGCGGAGGAGTCCGGGGGAGGCATTTCGCTCTCCATCATCTCCGGAAGAAGATCCCCCGAAGACGAGCTCTGGTGAGAAGGGCAAAGATCCGAACTGCAAGATAAATACTTCGGTTATTTTCCTGAGAGGTAAGGTAATATATCTTCACTATTAAAGTACTTTTTCATTACTTACCACATGTTAGAGGGCTGATCCTCGTGCGGACTTTGTGCGGCAAGAGCACCCTCCAAGGCAGGACCCTCTGGTGGAGATTTCTTCTCCCGCTTGGAAACCTTGGTTTCCGGATCTTCAGAGGTAGTCCTCTTCCCCCCCGGGGTGAGAGAATGTCTGATTCCTCACCTCGGTTATTCTCCCTCACGGAGGCGCTCGTTTCCTCGGTTGGAATAGGTAGCGATGAAGGCCCGTTTTCACCCTCATTATTCCCCCCTTTGTCTTCCTTTGAGGGCTCCGGGCAAGGTGCCAGCTCGAGCATCTTTTCCAGTACCGAATTCTCCAAACCCTCAGGAAGGGGGGCCGAACACCGAATCATCTTCGCCTTTGTTAGCCAGTCCTGGTCAAAGAGCGACTTCTCAGAATGACATCATGGTAAAAAAAGAGACGGTGTGTTCGGCTAAAGGATTACTTACTTGGTCGGCGGTACGGTTGCTGCTCAGGCCCACGTCCTCGGTAGTATCCGGACACTCTATTTGGGGTCCAAAGAATGATTTGTACATGTCCTCGTGCGTTAGGCCAAGGAAATTCTGAATAGTACGCGGCCCTTCTAGGTTGAACTCCCACATGCGGAGGGGCAGGCGTTTGCAAGGCTGGACTCGACGAACCAGCATGACTTGCGCCACCATAACCAGACTGAAATCTCCTTTGAAGAGATCACGAATGCGGCTCTACAGTATAGGCACGTCCTTGGCTGGACCCCAGCTTAGTCCTCTGCTAATCCATGACATCAGTTGTGGTGGAGGGCCCAAGCGGAAAGCAGGGGCAGCCACCCACTTGGCACTTCTGGGAGCTGTGATGTAAAACCACTCATGTTGCCATAATCCGGACACCTCTAGAAAGGAACCTTTGGCCCACGGAGCTCATGCTATCTTGCTTATTAATGCGCCTCCGCACGCTGCATACTACCCCTCGACCATCTTCGTCTTCACGTCAAAGGTCTTGAGCCACAGGCCGAAGTGAGGGGTAATGCGGAGGAAGGCCTCACACATGACAATGAATGTCGAGATGTGGAGAAAGGAGTCCAGGGCTAGATTGTGGAAATCTAGCCCGTAATAGAACATAAAACCCCTAACAAAGGGATCCAGGGTGAGGCCTAGACCTCGGAGGAAGTGGGAGATGAACACGACGTTCTCATTGGGTTCAGGAGTAGGGAAGACCTGCCCTCGGGCAGGCAGGCGATGCGAAACCTCGGCAGTCAGGTATCTTGCCTCCCTCAACTTCTTGATATCCTCTTTAGTAACGGAGGAGGGCATCCACCGGCCTTGAAGGCTAGATCCGGACATGATTGAAGGTCCAAAGCACCTGACCTGGGCTTTGGGTGTTAGAACTCAAGGCGCGGAAGGATTCGATTGAGCACGGGAGGGAAAAAAGTAAAAGCCTTGTCCCTTTATAAAGAGGGTGAATATCAAGCGTCCTCTCCGTAGCCGTTTGGGACTTGCCTATAATCTAAGAGTCCTAGACACAGTTGGGTTACCCACGACCGTATTGATGAGAATCCCGTAATTAGGGGGACACGATCTCTGCTTTGACAAGACGTGTCAAAAAACTGCCTCGCGCTATGTGCGGGGCTAGTTAAAGGAAACGGTTCGAATAATCACCTGGTCGTGACGTAATGTCGTGTTGCCAAAACAAGTCAGCAAATTGGATTTGTGGAAATATTATTCTCTCTATGGTGGTATGTGGAACTTATTTTGCAGGGTCGGCCACTATCCTTATATTCAAAGTCTTCCATGCTATATTCGGAGGAGGAACCCGCCTTGCAATGCCGAAGACAATACTGCGCGCCGGACTCATCGTCATTGAAATCCTGGTTCAGGGGCAACTGTGGGAGTCTTGGATTAGGGGGTCTCCGAACAGCCGGACTATATCCATTGGTCGGACTGTTAGACTATGAAGATACAGGATTGAAGACATCGTCTCGTGTCTGGATGGGACTCTACTTGGCGTGGAACGCAAGCTAGGCAATACGGATATGTGTATCTCCTCCTTTCTAACCGACCTTGTGTAACCCTAACCCTCTCCGGTGTCTATATAAACCGGAGGGTTTTAGTCCGTACGACACAACAACTACAACATACAATCATACCATAGGCTAGCTTCTAGGGTTTAGCCTCTCCGATCTCGTGGTAGATCTACTCTTGTACTACCCATATCATCAATATTAATCAAGCAGGACGTAGGGTTTTACCTCCATCAAGAGGGCCCGAACCTGGGTAAAACATTGTGTCCCTAGCCTCCTGTTACCATCCGCCTTAGACGCACAGTTCAGGACCCCCTACCTAAGATCCGCCGGTTTTGACACCGACAGCGCCCTTCCCGCTCATTATTTGGTGAGAGGACCAGGGCCTCTATAAATAGAGCTAGCCACCACAGAGTAGGGGGACATCGAGAGATCTGATAGAGCCCTAGCAGAGAGAGAGAGAGGCGACTGAACTCACCCAAGCGGTTCATCGCACCAGCTCAAGAACACCTCTCGCGAGGCTGTTCTTCCCTTGTAGTGTTCATCATCAGCCCCTAAGGCAATCCACCACGCCACACACTGGAGATGGGTATTACACCACAACGGTGGCCCAAACTAGTATAAACCTTGTGTCCCTTGTGTTGCTCATTGCTTCCAGCTTAGATCACGCGACGAAATTGGACGTAGATCGGTAGGGGAGAGATCTCCGCGCGCACCCCAGTGTTCGAACCTCGAGGGTCTACCGAAACCCGAAATCCAACAGCGTGCTTTTCTATGCGATGGAGGGAGGCGCCCTAGGTGCGGGCGCCGATCCTGATGAGGTGCCGCTTGCCTGAGGCCCTGCGTGGCATAGCTGCTTCTTCTTCTTGGGGGTGGCCTCAGGAGGGCGCTCACCCTGGTTGTCAGGGTCGTCGATTGTTGCAGCTTGGAAACCACGCTCGAGGGAGCACATCGCATCTCTTTCCTCGCACGGGACAGTGATGATTCTGCCGCTTCCCAGCATCTTGAGGACATTGTAGCCGTGATGGGTCACCGCCATGAACTTGGCTAGGGCTGGATACCCGAGGATGGCGTTGTATGGCAGGTGGATGTAGGCGATGTCAAAGTCAATGAGTTCGATGCGGTAGTTGTTACCTTCTCCGAAGGTAACAGGGAGGCGAACCTGCCTGATCGGGGTAGTAGAACAATCGGTCACTCCTGAGAAAGGCTTGGTAGGTTGAAGCTGGTCATATGGCACTTGGAGGTTGTCGAACGTGTCGACGGACAGGACATTGAGCCCTACGCCGCCGTCGATGAGGGTCTTGGTGACTTGCACGTTGCTGATCACTGGTGAACAAAGCATTGGGAGGACGCCAGCAGTAGCCATGCACTTGAGTTGATCTGTCGAACTGAACGTGATGGGGCACCTGGACCATCTGAGCGGGCGTGTGGCCTCGAGCTTGGGGAGAACTGCATTCACTTCACGGGTAACTGTTTGAAGGTACGCTGCGAGGCTGGGGCTTGAGCTCCACCCAAGATGCAGGTGATAGCGCGTGGCTCCTGGAAGCCCCTAGCCCCCTCGTCTTGATGGTGGTTGTCATTCCTTCTAGGTGGTGGCGGTAGTGGAGGAAGGCCAGCATTGCCTTGAGGACAAGCCTCACGAGGCTGGTCCCTCCAGGCACCCTCGCGAGGCTAATCCTGCCAGTGGTCCTCACGAGGCAGGTCATGCCACTCCTGGCGCAGGCCACGATCGTCCCAGCGTCCGCCACCACGTCCTCCACCTCGGCCGTAGCCCCGGTCGCTGCGCTCAGGGCGTCGACCGAAGCGTCCTTCTCGAATGGCTCTGAGCTCTTGACAGTCGCCGGTGTTGTGGGTGTGCAGGTTGTGGAAGGCGCAAAATGGTCGACTGCCCTTGGATGACTCAGGCTGGTCTCTGCCGCGCTTGGTGTCCGGCTCTGCTGCGAGCACGGCAGCTCCCTTGCGCTTCACGTCCTTAGCCTTGGCTTTCTTCTCCTCCGGGTCCGCAGCAGGGAGCTCGAGGAGGGAGAGGCGCCCCACCTTAGCTCTTGCACACTTGGTCGCGACGTTGAACAGCTCCAAGGTCGTGCACAACTCCTCATGGATGGTGAGCTCCTCCTTCATCTTGACGTCCCAGACGGCGTCTGAGAATGCTAAGATGATGGCCTCGCCGGTCACCTTGGGGATTTTGATGCGCGCGCTGTTGAAGCGCTAGATGTAACTCTGCAAGGTCTGTCCTGGTTGCTGCTTGATGCGGCGCAGGTCGATGAGAGAGAAAAAGATCTCATCTGGGATCAGAGCCACTCCATCCTTAGCCCCAGACAGTTTGCCAAGCACAAGAGCACCTCTCCTCAGGAGGCTATTCTTCCCTTGTAACTGTTCATCATCAGCCCAAGAGGCAATCCACCACACCAGACTAGAGTAGGGTATTAAACCACAATGGTGGCCCGAACCAGTATAAATCTTGTGACTCTCGTTCTTTGGGTTCGTCGAGCTAGGCTGTGAGATCTTGCGGAGTGTGCGAGCTAGAGAGGGGGAGAGATCTTTGTGCGCACCCCAGTTTTCGAACCTCAACAGATTGCCAGAACCCGAAATCCGACAACGGTCTCCAGCTCGGCCTCCTGCAACCGGCAGCGGTCCTGGGAGGCCCCGGCATCCTTCAGCACCACCTCACGGGCGGCCACAGCTTGGGCGACGGCCTCCTTGTCCTTCTCGGAGTCCACGGCAGCCTGGTTTAGCACCGCCCGGACAGACACGTTGGAGTGAAGCCAGCCAGAGACTAGCTCCAGGCGCCCGGCACTAGGCGACTATCGGTGCCTTGAAGATCTTCTTGCATCAGTGTCATCGCAGAAAGAGCGCACTCTAGGATGTCAGGAGAGGTGGAAAAACCAGGAGACAATAATGCGGCAGAAGGAGGAGGCGACATCGACACCATGGCTCGGGAGGCCAGAAGCTCCTGAGCCTCGGGGGCCCTAGCGCCCGAGCCGGACGTTGGCACCTCCGGAGCCAGCGGGGCCACGGGGGCTGACCCCTCCCGATGAAGCTCCACCAAGCCTTGCGAGGATGATCGGGAAGGAGAAGCGCGAGCACCGTCACTGCCCTTATCCATGGAGAGGGGTACGACCGCAGGAGGCGACCTGGGCTCGAGCAGCACCACCTCGTTCTCATTTCTCTTCTTCGCCGCGGGCACCAGCCTAATTGCACAATGGAGAAGCGTCAAGGGCAAGCAGCAGAAGCAAGAACAAGGCGGGGCAAGAACACTTACTGGTCCACCGTGGCGTAGTCCCTCAGCTTCTTAAGCTTGAAGCCGGAGAGCCTCGCAGCTAGAGGCACAGGTGTGCGAGCTCCAGGAGCAAAAGCAGGGGCAGCATGCACACCAAGAGCAGCCCCAGGTGGTGTCAGGGCCGGAGCATCATCCTGGGAGATCAATGCCGACCTGCCCCTCGTCGGGACCGTGGGCGGCTCCTCTCTCTCCGGGAGAGCGCCATCCTCATCATCATCATCAGGAAAAGCGTGGAGGATGTTGGCCTTGCGCCAGGGGGAGGTCTCCCCCATCCCCTCAGGGGTCGCCTTGGAGTCGTGCTCCTCGCCCTGTTCCTCTTCCCCCTCCCCACTGGAATTTCCAGAAGACACATCCACCATCGCCGTCGCCACCGGGACCACAGGGGGCGCCGGCAGCACCAGGCCGCGCTGGTCAAAGGTGGGCATGGCGGCCACGACCTGCGCCCCATCCTTCCGAAGGAACAAGGGAATGTGGGCATTCGGCGGATACTCCTGGTTGTCCCCGACCAAGAGGCGGAGAGCCACAGCCAGCTCCTCTCCAGAGAAGGCCTCCGGGCTCAAGTGAAGCCTGTCTTCTTTGTCCCCAAGCATCCACAAGGGGTGCGAGCTCGCCTGGAGAGGAGCCACCCGTAGCACCAGGAATTCCTTCAGGAGCATGGCCCTTGTCAGCTTCGCCGCCTTTGCATTGCCCGGCTTCAAGTCGGCGTTCATCTTCTCCAGCACCAACTTCGCCCGGTCGTGAGTAATCTTCACGCGGGACCACCCCTCGTCAGACTGGGGCATCTCCGTCGGCAGCTTCAACTGCGGGTGGACACACTTGGCATCCATCATGACCCACTTGCTCCTGAAGCCATTGGCCTTCTTTCCGGCCTTCGAGATCGTGTTATCCTTGCCGGCTGCGACGAAGTTGGCGCACCCCGTGGTGTGGCCATCATTGATTCGGAGGAAGAAGTGGTGCAGCAGTGCCACAGACAGCATCACCCCAACATACACCTCATAGTAGAAGGCAAGGATTGACAAGATAAGAATAGAGTTGGGAACTGATATTCAAGAGAAAAGGATTCTAGAAAGATTCATAGAATTAGAAGAACTTTCTCTCTTGGACGAGATGATAAAAGGGAGAAGGGGGGAACCAGGCCCGCGACGATGCTGCTCATGAAGAAGGGGTAGAAGGAGCTCTTCAAAGCCTCCGGCACAGCGGAGCCAGCCTAGAGCTCAGTCTTCCCCTTCTTGTTGTTTTCCCCTACCGCCAGTAGGCACGTGGAGGAAAGGTTCTTCTTCGAGACATTGGGCGCGTCCAGAGCCGGCTCATACCAGGCAGGCGGCGAAACGGCCTTGGGTTTTCGAGGCGCCAATGGTTGGAAGCTTGGAAGGGGATTGGAGCAGATCTGGAGATTTTGGAAGAAAGGGGCGAGAGAGGGGATCTGGGAAAGACGAAGGAAAGCAATGAAGGCAAGTGTTGCCCACACCGGCCTTTTGTCAGATGGGCAGTTGCGGAGGCAGCATTGGGAAGTGGAGACGCCCACGTCCAATTAGTCGTCACGCGCCAACCATGGCTGCAGGCTATTGGGGCCCATAGCTCTCCCCACTTGCCCTTTCGCTTCGCCTTGAAGCCAAGTCCGAGCGCTCCTTGGACCTAGGGGCTACTCTTAGTGTTCTGGGAATGGGGGTCCCCAGACTTGCCTGCCTGCGGCCCATGGCATGGCTCCACCAGCGGCCCCGTACAACCCATCTTCACCAGCAAACACTCAAGACCCTCGCGAGGGGCCAAGCCTTGCGAGGCGGACGACTCAAGACCTCCTCAGGGGCGGCCTCACCAGGCTGGCTCGTGAGGGGCGGAGAGATCAAGGCAAGGGAGACCTCGCATGGTTTCTGTGAAGCAAGCCATGACGACTGGAGCCAGGCAGGCACCAGCACGTGTAGTGTCCTTGTTTCCTCTTTGGTGCTAAAGGGGAAAGCGCAGGCGAGGAGTCCCGAGGCATCAGGCAAGGTTTTCCATATCGGTGCAACAAGACCAATACCAGTAGGACGCAGGTCACCGTGGAGCCCAAGACGGCGTCACCACCAGAGCCTTTGGCAGGCGAAGACTACTTTTGTGAGGATAACTTGTACTAGCTGTCTCCCTTCAAATTTGGCCACTGTGGGATCCCTTCCTGCTCAATATTTGGGAAGAGGACCAGGGCCTCTATAAATAGGAATAGCTACCACCATAGCAGGGACGGATCATCCAGGTTATCCCCAACCACACAAGTTCACCAAGCACAAGAACACCTCTCCTCAGGAGGTTGTTCTTCCCTTGTAACTGTTCATCCTCAGCCCAAGAGGCAATCCACCAGACCACACTGGAGTAGGATATTACACCACAACGGTGGCCCGAACCAGTATAAATCTTGTGTCTCTTGTTATTTGGTTCCGTAGAGCTAGGCCATGAGATCATGATGTGCACGAGCTAGAGAGGGGGAGAGATCTTTGTGCGCACCCCAGTGTTCGAACCTCAAGGGTTTTGCCGAAACCCGAAATCCGACAGCTATGTCTTCAACTGCTGATGTGGAGACTAACCCCTATTCTGAGGATACCACTACTATTTCTGATGAGAATGCAAGGTTGAAGACATTGCTTGAAATAGGGATCTACAAAAGCCTCAAAGGGCATCAGACACTGTGTGATGTCCTCAAGAAACAGATTCTGAACCGAAACCCTAGGAAAGAGGGTGTTGGGTTCGAGAGGACAATGAATGTTGATGGTTCCTACTGGAAGCCTTAGTAGTACCCAAAAACCACATGGGTTGCTGCAAAGGGACCTTAAGTGGATCCATCTACCTTATATGGCTTCACTTGTGCTAACCCTATTATCATTGATGAATCCTTTGATGGAAACTATAAATTGTTTACGAATCAGAATGGTGAAGTGTTTTTAGGTATATTGGTACTAACTGCAGGAATGGACCCCCTTTGAAGAAGATCTGGGTGCCACAGAGTTGTCTTGAAAATCTTCAGGTGAATGTCATCATGACACCACCTGGGAGGAAGAAAAACCCTAGACCAAAGGCTTCATATGGTTCAAAGGCTTCATACAGATAGAGGACTCACCAGAGTCACCCTAACGCCAATGTTTTGCAGGGAAACCGTACTCAGACTTATGAATATGAGTGTGTTTCATCAAACCACTATGTTCATAAGACCAAGAACTATTCTGCGTATTCTTATGAGTATTATTCTCCTCCTGCAAGGCTATTTGCTAGGGCCCCAAAGCCAAAGTTCTCAGATGTTGCACTTAGACTCATTGCTTCTAAGCCACCCCTAAAGATGTGGGTGGTTAAGAAGAATTAACTCTCTTTTGCAGGGAAAGGTCTCCAGTCAAAAGTCAAAGGCAACTGATGCTTATGTTGGGGACCTAAAACATCTTGTGGGGCGCAAGATAAAATGCCCAAATGGTCCTATTATGTATTTTGTTGCTGGATTTCTTGACAATCATCCTATCTGCCTAACCAGGACCTGAACTTTGATAATATGCTTGTTCGTCAAATGTTTATGCTTCACATTTCCCTTTGTGAAGCCGATCCCCCTAACTGTATTGTAGGGTATGATACCAAAGGCTTCTAAATGGATTATGGACAGTGGATGCACTAACCACATGACTGGTGATCAAAGTCTTCTCATGGACTCAACCTTACATCCAGATGACAAGAGTCACATCACATTTGCTGACACTGGTAAAAGAAAGGTATTGGGTCTAGGTAGAGTTGCAATCTCAAGGGATCAGCACATGGATAAAGTGATGCTTGTTGAATCCCTTGGTTTCAGCTTAATGTCCATCTCAATGCTTTGTGATCTGAATATGGTAGTGATATTTGGAAAATACCATTGCCTTGTGCTTATGGAATCTGACAAATCTCTAGTCTTTCAAGGGTACCGAAAAGATGATCTGTACATGGTAGATTTCTCAGCAGGACTACAGTTGTCCGTATGTCTTCTAGCAAAAGCTTCAGAGTGCTGGCTCTGGCATCGGAGGCTAGAGCATGCTGGCATGAGGAACTTATACACTCTCGCGAAGAAGAAGCATGTCGTAGGCATCGAGGGCGTCAAGTTCAAGAAAGATCATCTGTGTGGTGCCTGCGAAGCTGGAAAGGTGACTAGGGCCAACCATCCCTTGAATACAATCATGACTACATCGCGTCCCTTTGAGCTGCTTCACATGGACTTATTCGGCCCTACTCACTACTCTACTCTAACTACCACTGCTTGCCTCTATGGTCTTGTCATTGTTGATGATTACTCGAGATATACATGGGTGCATATAATCCTCTACAAGAATGAAGTGCAGGATGTCTTCAGGCGATTCGCCAATCGTGCCGTGACGAACTATGTCATCAAGATCAAGCACATCAGAAGTGACAATCGCACAGAGTTCAAGAACACCGACATCGACACTTACCTTGGTACATTGGGCATCATTCATGAGTTCTCAGCTCCATACACACCTCAGCAGAGTGGCATCATGGAGCGCAAGAACAAAACCCTCATTGAGATGGCTCGGACAATGCTTGATGAGTACAAGACTCCAAGAAAATTCTGTCCTAAAGCCATTGATAATGCATGCCACGTAACCAATCGTGTTTATCTTCACAAGATTCTAAGGAAGACATCATATGAGCTACTAACTGGTAAGAAGCCAAATGTCAGTTACTTAAGAGTATTTGCTGCTAGGTGCTGGATCAAGGATCCACATCACACTTCCAAATTTGCGTCGAATGCACATGAAGGTTTTATGCTTTGTTACGGAAAGGATTCGCAGTCCTACAGAGTCTTCAACCTCTTTCACTATAAAGTAGTTGAAACTGTGGATGTGCGGTTCGATGAAACTAACGGCTCACAAAGAGAGCACCTGCCAAATGTGCTAGATGAAGTCTCACCAAGTGAATCCATCAAGCTTATGGGTACTGGAGAAATCGTACCTTTAGAGGCTCAGGCTGAAGAAGAACTCATCATTTCTGCACCTAATCAACCCGAAGACAATGCTCAACCTGAAGTCAATGCCGACAATGAAGACTAAATGAAGTGTAGATTGAGAAGATAATTGATAGCATCAACACCTGGTCCGCTCACTCGTTCAAGAGCAACACAGCTAGCAAATTTCTGTGGGCACTTTGCATTTGTCTCTATATCTGAACCCAAGAAAGTTGATGAACCTTCATGGAACCTGAGTGGATTAAAGCGATGCAAGAAGAGCTTCAACAGTTGTAGCTGAACAATGTGTGGGAATTAGTTAAGCGTCCCGACCCTCATAAGCATAACATCATCGGCACCAAATGATCTATCGCAACAAATAAGATCAACACGGTCAAGTTGTAAGAAACAAGGCTCGTCTCGTTGCTCAAGGTTACACTCAAGTAGAAGGAATTGACTTCTATGAAACCTTTGCTCCGGTGGCTAGGCTTGAAGCCATTCGCATAATGCTAGCCTATGCCAACTATCACAACATCCTCCTATACCAAATGGATGTGAAGAGGGCTTCTCTGAATGGCAAGATTGAAGAAGTCTATGTTGCACAACCACCTGGCCTTGAAGACCCAAAACATCCTTACATGGTATACAAGCTCAACAAGGCACTATATGGCCTCAAACAAGCCCCTCGCGCTTGGTATGACACACTCAAAGACTTTCTAAAGAGTAAAGGCTTCAAACCTGGTTCACTGGATCCTACACTTTTCATGAAGACATATGATAGAGAACTGTTCATGTGCCAAATCTATGGGGATGACATTATCTTCGGTTGCACCAACAAGATATAAAGAGATGAGTTTGGACACATGATGTAAGAGAAATATCAGATGTCCATGATGGGTGAGCTGAAATTCTTCCTAGGTCTTCAAATTCGTTAGCAGAGCAACGCCATGTTCATATCACAAGAGAAATGCCTCAAAGATTTCCTGAAGAAGTTTGGAATGCAAGACTGCAAAGGATACATGACGCCAATGCCAACCAAAAGTCATCGGGGCCCCGACGACAATGGTAAAGAGTTTGATCAAAAGGTATACCACTCCATGATTGGTTATTTACTCTATTTATGTGCATCTAGGCCAGATATAATGGTAAGCGTTTGCATGTGTGCCCGATTTCAAGCGGCGCCAAAGGAGTCGCATCACTTAGCTGTGAAGTGAATTCTTCGGTATTTGGCTTACACCCCAACACTAGGATTATGGTATCCAAAGGGCTCAGAGTTTGATCTAGTTGGATTCTCAGATGCTGATTATGCTGGTGACAAGGTTGATCGCAAGTCCACATCAGGAACATGTCACTTTCTTGGACCATATCTTGTCCGTTGGTCTTCAAAGAAGCAGAACTGTGTATCTCTCTCCACTGCAGAATCTGAATACATTGTTGCTGGATCTTGCTGCTCTCAGCTTCTGTGGATGAAGCAAACTCTCAAGGACTATGGCATCCACCTGAAGCATGTGCCACTCGACTGCGACAATGAAAGCACCATCAAGATTGCCAATAACCCAGTTCAGCACTCAAAGACAAAGCACATTCAGATCCGTCATCATTTTCTTAGAAATCATGTCAAGAAGGAAGATATTGATATCATTCATGTCAACATTGAAGAGCAATTGGCAGATATCTTCACAAAGCCCTTTGATGAGAAAAGGTTTTGCAAGTTGCGGTGTGAGCTAAATATCTTAGAATCCTCAAATGTCCTGTAATTGGACACTCATCTAACGCTTATGCATGTTGAGGACTTAGATGTGCAACACACAAAGTAACGTATATCTTCAATCAATGAAGACATACACTCTAAGTGTGAATACATTAATGCGGAATTTGACTTCGCTGCACCATGATAATTGTGCGCCGTGTCTAGGACTAATACTTCCTATACGGTGGGTAATGTCACCACCAAAATCCTTTTTAAGTGTTTCATGTGGCATCATAATCGCATAGTCTTCGCATTTGGTTTGTCTTCAACATTGATTTGACTTCAAGGTTTATATAGGGCTGGACTATTCTGTTACCCGTAACTGATTAATATTCTATTACCCCCGCCCTATATAGGCGTGACGCGCCGACCATCGTAGAATCCCCCCGACCCAGCCCGAACCAAACCCAAACCACCTTCTTTCGCCGGAGGCAGCCATCGTGGGCGAGCGAGCGACGACGGCAGCCGGAGCGAGGGAGCCAGCGACGTCGTGACTGGCCGGCGACGGATCCGCCGCCGTCTCCTACCTCCGTCCGTCGCCGGATTCATCGACGGGGCCGTGATCCGCCGTCTCCTGCCTCCTTCCGTCGCGGATCCATCGGCGGGGCCGTGACCCACCATTTCCTGGCTCCCTCCGTCGCCGGATCCAATGATGGGGTCGTGATCCGCCATCTCCTTCCTCCCTCCATCGCCAGATCCAACGACGGGGCCATGATCCGCCGCCTCCTGCCTCCATCCGTTGCCGGGGCTCCTTCTCCGGGGCAGTGATCCACGCAAGACACTGCCTCCCCAGACCTCTTCACCAGACGTCCACCACAAGCAGGAGCTGCATTAATGGTGCCGCCTCCCAAGAACATGCCAGTACGCCAACCATGAGAGGAAGAAGAAGAAGAAGAAGAAGAAGAAGAAGAAGAAGAAGAAGTCAGTCAACTGGAGGTAATGTCTGCTTCCCACGTTTGTGTCAGTACATCAGTTCATCAGTCCTGCTATGAAGAAGAACCTGATAGTACATTGCAAATGCCTGATCAGTTCATTACACCCCTACCACTTGATGCACAATTTGGATGTCGAGGTTACTGTCAGTACCTCTAATATAATAGCTTTAGTTCAAAACCAAAAACCATAAACTTATGCATCAGTCCAACGAGCTACTAGGCTTTATATAAGGTTCAGCTGCCACTGCAAGTTGTATGATGTTATTTCTAATAGTGCATGCCGTGTAGTTGTGTCAGTTCGAACTAGTGAAAGAATGTTGTTGAAACAAAATATACACATGTTACACAGTAAATTCAATGATACATAAACTAGGAGTACTTCTAGTGTACTTGCATAAGTTATAGATGAACAAAAGAGAAGACATGCATCAGTTTTTTATATATGCATATCCATGCATCTCTGAAGATCAATGTTCAGTTTACAAGCAGTGCTAAAAAATAGTACATCAGTGTTGAGCATGTACGGTTCTACTTTTCGAATGAAAACGAAACCAGATACAAAATAGAGAACAACAGTTTAAATAATAACCAGCATTGCAAGTTCAACTTGTACAATGCCTTCAGTGCATGACATGTTACCCATAGCATGTATACGAGAAAAATGCAGAAAAGATTAATCCCAAAACTGTTGAATGTCATTGCAGAAGCGAGCAAGGCGGCACACGCAGCAAGAGTTTGATGATCCAAGCAGATATGGGGCACCACTTGGTTGGGTAACACCAGAAATACCACCTGGATACTTCAACAATACAGGCAGACTTCAAGATACACCGGAATCATCAGAAGCACGGACAAGTTCTTCTATGCAGCAAACACCAATATCTGGGAATACAAGCTTTGTCACTCGTGGGTTGCAACAAGGCCAACAATATCCCCAACAACAAATGTTTTCCTTCCCTAGCGCATGCAGAAAGCCAAGGACAGGAAGCCGTGGATGGGTTGCAACAAGGCTTCCACCAGTCGCTCCGTCAACATCAATCATCCGTGCTGCAAAAGCGGTTGCAACGGGAAGACTAGGCCAAAGAGACAGAAATTCTGGCCACTCTAGCAGGTTCCAAAGTAGAAGATATGAGCCATATAGACAGGAGTAACCTCACAACGAATCTGAGGGGAGACGGTCATACAATGAGAGACAGAGATCTTCGTCAACATTGCTCCCTCCAAGAGATGCATTGTTGCATGTGCCAAGGGTGACATCACCCGCGCCCATACACCAAGGTGAACAGCAAACACCGGAGGCAGCACAGAGCTATACACATGTAAGTATCCATATAGAAAAAAACATACAAGAACAGTCCATACCATGGTACTGTGACCACCCCATCTAACATTTTCATAACTGCGTTTTTGTT
Source organism: Triticum dicoccoides (assembly GCF_002162155.2). Lineage (NCBI taxonomy): Eukaryota > Viridiplantae > Streptophyta > Magnoliopsida > Poales > Poaceae > Triticum > Triticum dicoccoides. The sequence continues at coordinate 665,624,081 of NC_041384.1, forward strand.
TGCTCACTGTTGCGTGCAGCCACCTAACATTGAAGCTTATGTTCTGCCAAGGCTAGAGATGCACTTTGAAACTTTTGAAGAAGCAAAGAACTTCTACAACGTCTATGCGAAGCACGCGGGTTTTGCTGTCAGGGAAGGCTCCAAGTTTAAGACCAGAGCCTACCTTTATTGCACGTGCTATGGAGTCTATCAATCGAAGGTGTCTGAAGCAAATAGACAGCGGAACAAAACGACATCCAGGACTAACTGCGGGGCTAAATTGAGGCTGAAGATTGAAAAGGATGGAACATTTGTCGTAAAAGAGATAGTATGGGAACACAACCACAGGCTACAGCTCACTCCACAAATGCTTGTCTTCTTGCACTCCCACAAAAACTTTGACAAAACAATCTTGGAGTACATCAAGTACTTGTAGTTCAAAGGCATTGAACACGCGCAAATCATGAGCATACTGGGCGGTGATGACCCTGGTAGCTACTTCCTCGAAATGAATTCCAAAGACCTGATTAACCTGTAAGTACAAACTTGTTCTCCTCCCATAACCGCCTATGTCTTTTTTCCTCTGTCAGTACAAACATGTTACGCAACGCATGACCTGACACCAGTTCAACATGCATTTTTGAATGAACTTTTAATATCCAGGAAAGCAAAGAATTCAAGGATGGATGATGTGGATGATGTCCTAAAGACTGTCAACTTCTTTAGGGAGATGAAAGCTATAAACAGGGAATTCTTCTGTGACATGCAACTCAATGAGTCCGACAGAGTTAAGAACATATTCTGGGCCAATGCAAGCTGCCGAGGGGCCTATCAGGACTTCGGTGACTGCGTAACATTTGACAACACATATAAGACCAACAAGTACCATATACCACTTGGGGTGTTTGTCGGTACTAACAACCACTTACAGACTACATTCTTTGGTTTCACCGTGATAAGAGATGAGGATGCAGAATCATTCAGATGGCTGTTCAAGACGTTTTTAAGGTGCATGAGAGGGGAAGGCTCCTACATGCATCCTCACAGGAACCACTGCTAAAACCACCCCCAACCACCACCACCACCCCCTTCCCCCAAAAAAATAAAAGGAAAATAACACGGTAAAAAATGTTGTGTTGGTTCTATTTGTATATATGCACCACCATATGCTGACCACTCCACATCTCTTTTCTCATTACCAGACCAGTGCCCGGCAATGGCTTTGGCGATACGAAAAGTTTTCAAGAACACAGTACACAAGTTGTGCCGCTGGCACATTATGAAGAAGTACAGGGAACACCTCGCATACCTGTACTACCTACACGAAGACTTTAAGGATGAATTCACATCAATCCTCAACTGGCCCCTCATGCCAACTGAGTTTGAGGATGCTTGGAAAGGACTCATGGATAGGTCCAACCTCCATGATGATGCCACGATGGTGGCCATGTGGAACGAGCGTGAGAAATGGATATCGGCCTACTTTAAAGAAATTTTCTGCGCTAAAATGACATCCACACAGTGAAGTGAGAGCATGAACTATGTGCTCAAGAAGAACTTTGTAAGTGAGAGACAAAACCTACACTAGTTTGTCAGCCAGGTAAACTCCTGCGTCAAAACCAGGAGGCAGACAGAGAACCAAGAGACAATGGGTAACAGGGTATAGCTCTATCACCTGTCGTGAGACAAAAAAACATGCTTACTAACGTAAAACTTTATTAGTTAGACAAGTTTTTGCCGCGAGAAAACTAACAATTTGGTCATCATTCTTGCATGTGCAGAAGGAACAAAAAACACTGACCTTCTATGGGTTTGACACCCAGATGGCAAAGGTTTACTCGCGAGCTTTGTACAGCGAGATCAGAAAAAGGCTAAAACTGAGCACACTCTTCACGACGACAGAGACGGAAGAGCCCACAAAGTCCCTCGTGTGCTACAACAACCCACAAAAATTGTCTGCATGGTCTCAGCACGCGTTCCAGGTGGTTGCAGACCCCGTGGGAGAAACATATGAGTGTGAGTGCAGGCTATGGGACCACATAGGTGAGGACTACAAAAAAATATGTTACATATTGTACTATTTTATTTGCAAAGTTTTTGTTCGAATGAAATGACAAAAACATGCACCTCTTCCAAAAGCAATACAGGTCTTTTCTGTGTGCATGTCCTGTGCATGATGCAGACAATTAAGGCTGCCAGCTTTCCAGAGAAATACATCCTTAAGAGATACACCAAACGCCCGAACATCCAGCCAACATTCGACAGAAATGACTTGAGGACAGTAGCATCAAACAAGGCATCCCAATACTACATTGAAAGCTCACTACTGATGCTCAACGTGAGGGTGCATAGAAAAAGTTTGAGAAGCCAAGAGCAAATGGCGAGGTCGTGGGTCGTCATGGAGAAACTTGAACAAGAACTCGACGCCATGCATTCTTCTAAAAATGGAGGTGTGAAGGATAATGAAGCCATTGAGAAGGATATTGCTACCATGTTATCCGAGATGAATCATCTGGGAGCTGTTGACCCGTTCGACAATGAGGAAGAGGAGCAGCAGCAACCATAGGTTGCCCATGTGCACACTCAAGAGCAACAACAAGCTCACATGCGAGATCATGAGCTTGATGGTGCTGTAGGCGAACAACATGACAACAGCACATCCTACCAGCAGCAGCAGGAAAGAGTGACTAAACCACCCATATTCTCAAACACAAAGGGGAGGAAGAGCAAGACGCAAGCAGCGAAAGCAGCAGCCAAAAAGCCACCACGCCCCATCAAGCATGTGGAATTTGGCCCGGACGGCAAACCTCTCGGGGTAAGGGCATGCGGATTCTGCAACATCATGAGCAAACATAACTACCGCACATGCCCACTCCGCACAGATGGCACTGCCAACAAGCACAAGCAGATTGGAGCCACCCAGGTTTCTACCAATGGAGACAACACACGGGCATAATGTCCACACGTGCAAAGTGGGCAAGAAGGTCATTGGCGCCGAACAAACACAGGGCAAGGTGCAGAGTTCTAAAAAATCAAATGAAGATGGTGAAGAAGAAGAGTTTGACGAGAATGACGACTAATCAGACGAAGACAATGAAGATGACAGTGTCGGGGACGAGGAAACTGAAACTGATGATGAAGCTCCCAAGGCTCAACCAGGAAAGGGCGCGGGCAAGGCACAACATTCGGGGCCAGTTAGGAGAAGCTCAAGGCTGAACAACTGAACAATACATAGTGGTCTCAGTTGCCTCGCCACACAATGAGGAAACATTTCAGAAACACTGTCGTTACCAAAACTTATTTATCTTTATCGTCGATTTCTCGATCAGTACTATAGTTAAGATATAATTTGTGATTTGTGCCCGCTGGACCAGTGACATTATTATGTAAACCATTTGATAATCCTTTTAAATGAAGTCACAAATACATTTGAAAAAACTTATCTGGATTTATCTGACGCAAACGCTACTGCCGACCAGTAACTTAGCAGCAAAAATATGTCAAGGAAAATTTAAACTCCTATAGTACATCAGTATTGACAGTTCTCAGTCGTCAGTACAAAGAAAGAGTACACATTAGTACTGATATAATTTGTGATTTGTGCCCGCTGGAGCAGTCACATTATTATGTAAAACATTTGATAATCCTTTTGAATGCAGTCACAAATACATTTGTACTGATGAAAAACACTACTGTCGACCAGTCGTCAGTACAAAGGCAGAGTAAAACAAACACACCCGTGACCACCTCAAAAAAACATCGTTTTGAAAAAAAACAAAGCTATGTCTGCTTCTGTCAGTCCCAATTCAGAAAGACCATCAGTACATAAAAGTAATTACCTCAAACAAAAATGCGAATATAATACATTCTGTACTAATGAAAATCTAATTTATCTGTAAAAAATACTCAGAGATTATCTTGATATAAACAATCCTTTAAGAATACAAAAAATGTTTTAAAAAACATTAGCATCACACATAGTCTCATTGGTATTTGGTAAGTTCAATTACACTTCAATCACCAGTCCAAGTACCACAGTAGAGGAGTACAGACCTCCATTGTCACCAACCCTAACATGTGCAAGTGGGATAAGCAGCCAATAAGTACAGCTTCACAAGACAAATCAGTGCGACAATAAAATGCCACCATCACCACCCTTGAGACGTGCAAGTGGGATTTAGCAGGTCATAAGTACAGCTTGATAAGACTAGTCAGTCCAGCAGTAAAACCCATTGGACTTGGACGGTTACTTCTTCCAGGCCACCACCCGCGCCACCCATTGAGCGGTTGCCACAAGGGACTGCAAACGGCGACCCCACGCCACTACACGCACTACACGCACGCCCCCGATGAACCGCCTCCCACGAATCCCCGTCGACGCACTGCAAAAAAACCTCCATTATCTTCCATGTCTCCATCATCCCCACTAACAACCATTGCCCTTCCATCTCCAATGCACACAAACCACAAACTTCTCTCTCACAAGCCCACAGCCGCCGAAGGAGGGTAATGGCGGAGGAACGGTCCACCAAGCGTCATCAAGACGAGTCGTCAGACAAGAGCAGCAATCTCGTCGACGTTCACGTCCCCGGCGAGAAGCACAAGTACACCAAAACCCTCAGAGAGGTTGAGCTCCACGGCAAGGAGACGCTGGAGATCGTCTGCACTAGCGAACCAGACAAGGTCGACGAGATGATCTCCAGGCTCTGGAGGAAGGATGGCGGCAAGATTCGTAAGATCATCGGTGTTGGTGTGCACTACACCAGAGAAGATGAACCTCCCCAGATGGCAGCAGTCCTACAGTTGTGCGTCGATGAGTTATGCTTGGTGTACCACATCGTAGCGGCCACAAAATGGTGAGCCACCCTACTCATTTGCCCTGTTTGGTTCATCTATTTTATTAGTACTTTATCCAGAAAATTTCATCAAACTTGTTTCCCAACTAGATGTACTAGTGTGGTTTGTGAAAACTGGATGCACTGCTGCATTTTCTCAAGTAGATACACTATAAATGTATTTTTGAACCTGATGCACCAGATTACTATTCGGAAAATCTAGCGGAAGATTAATTTCTGAAGTTGATCGACTATTCTAGTTTCTGAACTTGATACAATAGTGTAGTTTATGTACTCGATGTATTAAAAAGATGTTTCTGAACTTGATGTAGTGAAGTATTTTCTGAATTTGATCTAATGTTATTTTCAAAAGAAAATAAACTAAGAACTTGGTGAAGCATTGTTTATGTGTTATCCTATTCAACAAAAGTAAACTAAACTAGTGCCAAAGAACAACATACAACATTGACTGAAACCATGTATAATCCAAAAAGATGAATAACATGATGTACTTAATTTAATTTCAGAACTTTGTTTACTAGTTTTTGAAGTACATTCATCCATTATTTATGCTACATAAACATCTACTTCATAGATTCACCGCTTGTAAAACAAAACAAAAATGAATAATTCAAACATCAAAGTAATGCTAAATTTCAAAAATATCTCTCCCCTTGCAGGCCCAAGCGCCTAAACGAGTTGCTGCAGCATAAGACGTTGTTCACATTTGCCGGTTTCAGCATTGAAAGCGACAAAGAGAAGCTAAAGTTGTCCGGTTTGGAGATCAACCCCGACAAGTTCATCGACATTCAACGCAAGTAGAGAGTTCCATACACCGGAAAAGAGTACGACTCCTTGACTGATGTTGCAGCCAGCGTCATCCACCCATTCTACAAAGGCATGAATAAGAACATCAACACGCAGGAAGACTACAAACTATGGGGGACCAGCCCCCTGCCAGACAACCTCATCGAGTATGCAGGAGTAGATCCATACACCACGTACAAGGCATGGAGAATGATTTACTACATCGCAAATGGTTCGGAATTTGCAAAAGAGCGGGAGGCTGCGAAATTCTACGACCACCCCTATTGCCCCTTTTAGGGATGAAGATACATCAGAGCCTGCCTTCATTTTACTTTCACTTGTGCTTGTCTTTTATCTTGTTGTTTCAAATTAGTAGATTGCTCTTGTCAGGTTGAACCAGTTTGATTATGTCATGCTTATCATGGTTGAACTAGTTTATTTATGTCATCAAGTACAATGTTCTGCTTATCTCATTATATAAGTTTGGTAGCTTCGTATGTTGTTAATCCATCATTTCAAATTCAAAAGTAGCTTCTGAATAGAACTTTGTGGCTGCTCTAAAGTACTAGTTATGATGCAACTAATCACGCAACGTTGTTCCATGTCTAGTTTCGATTCAGTATTGTATAGAAAACATAACGTTGAGAACAATCAGCACAATTTGAGTTGCTTAACAACGCTTCAAAAGTTGAAGAAAAAAATTCTTAGTACTTCATGTAGTGTTCTCATTCATATGTAGCTGCTAGATAATTAACAAGTACTACAAACGGTAAAGGTTAAGAAGCATCAGCACACACTTATGTTGGTCGCATGCAAATTAAGAATCACAGTACTAGTACACTTGATCGGACAGTACATACTTACTACAATAAAAAGTACATAGAAGCATCAGTCCGTAAGCGCTACTATGAATGGACTATCAGTACAACTTAGTCTACACGCAAGTACATCTTAAAATTACACTTACACAAAACTGACAAGAACTAGAACAAAAAGTTTCAGTCCAAGTTATTGCTGGAGTCAAGTACTAGATTCAAACAAACAAAAAACGAAAAAACTGACCGCCCAAGGTCAGGCGCAAGCCCTAACATTGCTAGATACTTAAACTCGAGCCCATAGGCGAATCCCTAGTAATCCGCACAATGCAGGGCCCACCCATCAGGGCCCACAGGTCAAGAGAGAGAGAGAGAGAGAGAGAGAGCGCCGTGTGTAAGCGCTCAGGTAACTATTTAGAGGAGTTCGACCAGTGAGCCTTGGTTGCACTTATAAACAGGTTCGGAGCCCCCTCGACTAGCGAGGTGGGACTAAACCCAGAGCGCATGCGCACGCCCCACCGCACAGCTGCACGGACGAGCTATCTGGGCCAGAAAACGGCCCAATAGCCTGCATCGTTTACAAACACCACACCAAATAAACCCAGTTAAGCAAACCAGAGGACGAGGCAAAGAAATATAAACTACAAGAAAAATGTTTGAAACGAAAAATATATAGATTCAAATACTAGTTCATAGGAAATAACTTTGAATACGAAAATTAGAAATAAAAATAATTTAGTTCTGCACCACGGATGATAAAAAAGGGAGAAAATATGATACAAAAACAATAAACCTCTAAAAAAGAAGAGAACTTAATAGCCTATCTGTTAAATGTACATAATTTAAAAAACCGAATTAAATATTACTTTCAAGTTCAACTACTAAAATGCAAAAATTTCAAACATATAATGTTTGTCAATTATGCTAAATTTCTTATTACATAAAATGTAACAAGTTCAACTACTAAAATGCAAAAAGTTCAAACATATAATGTTTGTCAATTATGCTAAATTTCTTATTTACATAAAATTTGACAAGTTCAACTACTAAAATGCAAAAAGTTCGAAATAGAATTTATTTGTCAATTATGCTAAATTTCTTATTTATATAAAATCCCACAAGTTCAACTACTAAAATAAAAGAAGTTCAAATAGAATTTATTTGTCAATTTTGCTAAATTTCTAATTTATATAAAATCTGTACACACCTCAACGAATGATCTAGTCATAAAATATTCTCAATCCCACAAACCACCAAAAAAAATAAAAAAAACTCAATTCAAACATACATATGAGATCAGTACTAAAAAAGCAGGATCAGTCAGGCCACTCACACCACTATGACACCAAATTTCAAAACCGCACGTTGTGTGAAATTACATTTCAGTTCACACAGCATAAACCATAAGTGCACTAAAATGAGAATACAAAAACTATAAAGGCCTAACTTAGGTAAGTACAGATGAAAATAAAATAAGTACCAGTTTTGAGCAACAACTCCCAGGGCACTGAAAAATGTCTTCAGATAAACTAGTCTATAAGACTTCAGTGGAAAAAAATACTTAACATCCTCAGGGAAAAACATCACAAACCATACGTCACCTAAACAGTCCAAAATGCCATCATCAACACCCCTGAGACGTGCAAGTGGGATTTAGCAGGTCATAAGTACAGCTTGACAAGACAAGTCAGTGCAGCAGTAAAACCATTTGAATTGGACGGTTGCTTCTTCTAGGCCACCACTCGCGCCACCCACTGAGCGGTTGCCACAAGGGACTGCAAACGGGCACCCCCACGACCACCACACCCACGCCCCTGACGAACCGCCTCCCACACATCCCCATCGACACACTGCAAAATACCTCATCGTCTTCCATCTCTGCCTCATTCCCAGAAACCACCATTGCCGCTTCAATCTCCACTGCACAGAAACCAAAAACTTCTCTCTCCCAAGCCCACAGTCGCTGCAGGAAGGCGATGGCGGAGGAACCATCCGCCAAGCGCCATCATGGTGAGCCGTCGGACAAGAGCAGTGACCTCGTCGACGTTCACGTCCCCGGCAAGAAGCGCGAGTACACGAGAACCCTCACAGGGGTTGAGCTCCACGGCAAAGAGACGCCGGAGATCATCTGCACCAGCAAACCAGACAAGGCCGACGAGGTGATGAGCAGGCTCAAGATGAAGGGTGGTGGCTTGTATCCGAGCTTCATCGAAGTTGATGTGGAGTTCACCAGCGATGAGGAACCTCCACAGATGGCGGCAGTATTGCAGTTGTGCGTCGAGGAACTCTGCTTGGTTTACCACATCGCAGCAGCCACAAAATGGTAACCCATACTACTATTCATTCATCCGTTGTACTAGTACTACTCACTAAAAACTTCATTAAACTAGTTTCCCAACTAGATGAACTACTATACTTTGTGAAGTGTATGCACGAGTACATGTTTCTCAACTTACATGCAATTCTGAAACTGTGAAGTGGATTGTTTCACCAGATTAGCATCTGAAAAAAAATTTTATAGAATTTTGAACTTGATGCACCAAATTAATTTCTGAACTTGATGTGCTAGCATAGATTCTGATCTTGATGCACTAGTATATTTTATAGAATGGATGTATTAGAATATGTTTGGTGAAGTGGTATAGGTCCATATCTTGATGCACATGTTTCTCAAATTAATTTCTAAACTTGATATAGAATTGATGCACAAAGATGTATCAAGCACTGGTATAGGTCTTTTATTCAACCAAAAAGAAAACTAAACTTGAATCAAGCAGCACATATATCATTGAATCTGTTAAAATGATTCTTGAATTTGGTGAAGCATTTGGTGAAGCATTGAAGATAGCAAAAAAAGAAAAATAACATGGTGTAGTTGAATTTAATTTCAGGACTTTGTGTACTAGTTTCTGGACTACATTCATCCATGACTTATACTATATAAGCATCTACCTCATGGATTATCACTTTCAAAACCAAAAAACAGAAGAATTAAATCTTCAAAAAAGAACACTAACCTTCAATGTGTGTCTCCCCCCTTGCAGGCCCAAACGCCTCAAACAGTTCCTGCAGGAGGAGAAATTGTACGCATTTGTCGGTTTCAGCATTGGAGGTGACAAGCGGATGCTGAATAAGTCTGGTTTGGAGATCAACTCCAACAACTTCATCGACATGCAGCGCAAGTGGAAAGATCCACACACCAGCAAATACTTCGACTCCTTGGCCGATGTTGCAGGAGGCGTCATCCACAAATCCTACAAAGGCATGAAGAAGAAGATGGACAAGGGAGAACACCAACTGTGGGGGACCAGCCAGCTGCCAGACAACCTCATCACGTACGCAGGAATAGATGTGTACGCCACGTACAAGTCATGGAAGACAATCGACAACATCGTGACAGGTTGGGATATTTCAAAAGAGCAGGAGGCTGACCCCTACTGCCACTTCAACTTCGCGGGATGAAGATGCATGAAAGTCTGCATTCGTGTTGCTCGCACTTCTGCCTACCCTTAATATTGTTGTTTCATATTTATAGTTTGCTTCCATTATGTTGAACCAGCTACCTTATGTTATGTCTGTCAGGGTTTGAACAAGTCTGCCTATGTCTATCATGTACATCGTTTGCTTATGTCAGTCAACAAGTTTGCTAGCTTCCTATTTTTGTTCATCCATCATTTGAAGTTGAAGTAGGTTGAAGCTGAAACTAGTCATGCAAAAACAAAAATCATACATGGATATTTTCACAAAAAAAAACAAAAACTGTGGCAGACTAACTAAGGAAAATAGCAAAATAGTAGAATTGGACGCTCAGTACAACTTAGACATTTACGGTAGTACTATCACACTAAGGAATCAGTTTTTAGTTTCAGAAGAACACTAAAAAGACTAAGTTTCAGCCGAGGACTACTAACAACATCGTGCTAATAGTAGTTAGAAATTTACTGAGTACTGCAACATGAAAAGCAAAGAACAATCAGTACATATTTCCAAGCCACTAGCATGCTAGGACTGAGAGTTCTGGTACACTTGAACAAACGGTAGATTCATTCTACAAAATATAAAAAGGAACGGGAAGCTTCAGTTCACATTCCATAAAACATTGACACACTCAAGAATAACACTAATAGTACAACTGAAATATCAGTACAACTTAGTCTGTAAGGCAAGTACTATGATCATACAAAACATTGCCTTGAGAAGAACCACAGCCTAGAAAATAGCCCCCCCCCCTCGGAGACATATTTAAATGTAGCTAATTTAAACCAGTATTTAAATTTTACTATGAAGTTCAACTACTACAATTCAAGAAGTTCAAACAAAAATTTGGCTCTCAAATCTTGCTAAATTTCTTATACTTGAATAAAATCTGGCTAGAGATGACGTAGCAACTTGGTCGTAAATAATTTCAATCACAAAAAAAATTCAGTTCTAATACATTATATGAAATCAGTTCTACATAACAAGGAAGCGTCACTCCACTCACGCTAGATCCACAAGTGCCATCGTGACACCAAATTTAAAAGCCTTATGCTGAACGACATTACAATTCAGTACTAACATACTATACTATAAGTACAAGAAAAGAGGGTACAGAAACTATAAAGGTCCAACCTAGGTTGGGACAGATGAAAATAAATGATAAATCTCACTTTTCCAGCAACAACTCGTAATGAACTTGGGAAAACGTGTTTTTAGTTCAACTAGTTTGCAAGACTTCAGTACAAAAAATAGAACTTAACCAGAAAGAATTCCCAATGAAACATACACAAGTGATATATCACACAACTATCAAAAATCAAAGACATCCAAACACTACAATCAAAGCCTACAATGCTTTCAAGAGATATATCACACAACTATCCATTTCACTACGTGAATGATGACCATTTGTTCTATGCACCAGGAGCCAAAGGCTGAAACTCCTTGGGAAGCTCTGTCACCAGAAGCTGGTTATTCCGGTTGAACACAACTCTATACAGATCCTTAGCCTTCCAATCAACAATACGAGGCTGCAAAACCATGAAACAAATTATCAAAAATCATGACACATTAAAAAGAAGAATACACAGTCAGCCAAACACAGAAAAGTGAAAAGCTCAACTAGAACCCGCATCATTATCTCGAATGTTCCCAACGATCTTTTCACCATCATAGGATCCAGCATACTTCAGAGTATAATGGCCACATTCATTCGCCCCTCGAAGTGGAACCTTCACAAACGTTGGTTTCTTTTTAAAAAGCTCCCATTTGGGCTTCTTGCTCGCATTGTACTGAGCATCACCATACACATCCTTCATTACTTGGACCATCCTGGAGATTTGTAAAAAAAGAAAAGAAACCACACATTTTCAGGTCTAGGAAAAAGCAGAAACAAAGATGCAGAAAAATGAATCCAGTACAGATAATAAATGTCACTCACAATCTTCTCGCAGTCTTTATGATAGGTGTTCTTTGAAGGACGATGGTTCTTCAGATAAGGTAAAGAGTCAAGGATGTTGACGCTACTTCGGTACTGATTCATGACATATAAGGAAAAGTGGTTCACTTTCTTATCCTTTGGTAAAACCATAGGCTTGAATAGAGGCATCATGATCTAAAAATAGATGACCAAAAAAGAGATGTTAACTATTCAAAATAAAAACCAGCATGACAACAAACAAATAAAACCAAAAATTAGCTAGTAGATCTCACAAGGTCGGCACTGAGAAAGTCTTCATTATCTTTAACATAGCTCTTGAAATCTCTCACTGCACTCTTCACATTAAACTCTTCATTTTCATCACCGTAAAATGTATAGTCAAGCACAACCTGCAAAAAAGCCAAAAAAGAAATAGATAGGGGAAAAGGATAAACAAAGCAAGGTATTATCAAAACTCGTAAAACAAATAGGTGTCCTTGTTTAAGAGAAACAAACGATCTGATTGGTTACCATGATGAAATATGGACTCAGCAATACCCTTTTCCCAGACGCAAAATCAACATTTCTATCGGGATCTTTCTTCCAATCATCAATAAGGAAGTCCATTACATCACCCTCCATCATTCGCCCAGGTGCAAAAACTTCCCAGATGTGTTTCCGAGTGAAGCTAGTTACACTATCATCGGGCTGAGGTATCATTGAGAATGTATTGCTGCAGCACGGACAAGAACAAAAAGCAGGGGAAGCAAGATAAGGCATTCATAGCAATTCAAGTTGTATAAAAAGTAACAGTCCAGGTCATATCTATCTAGCAGTTACAAACAACAGAGGAAAAGAAGAGGAAACATAATGAGAGATACTCACTCGGCATACTTCTCACATGCCTCATCGCTAAGCAACAGATTATACAACTTGCGAGCCTTGTCCAAGTGAGGGAATATATGAGGGTGAAGCTGCTGCATAGGGGAGCAGAACTTTATAGGAGCTCTGGGTGCACGCTTCCTTGCACCACGAGCTCTACGGGCCACTATTCCAGCAAGTGGGGATAAACCCTTGGCAGCAGCAGCGCTCCTGGTGACTCTTCCCATGCCAGCAATCTTGTCAAACGCATCATCATCACTGTCTATCAATTCCACAATGCGATTCTTGGGTGTAGAGGGGCTCTCTGCAGAAGTAGCCGTAGAACCTTTCAGAGCTCCCAACCGCCCCTTAACAACACCAGACCTTGTGTTTTCTGGAGAACACCACTGGCTAAGATCAATAGAGATGCGTTCAAGCTCTGAGAACTAGCTCCCAAAGATCCTGTAGTCATGCTCATTAAGATCCAGCCACTCACATGTGAAAATAAAAAAATAAAAGACCGCATCAAGGGTAAAGTTCAAATACGTAATTCATGACAGTACAAATCAAAGAAGTACAAGCTGCAAAAAATTACAAAAGGTCATGCATTACATACAGGGTTCGATGCAAAACAAATCACGGAAGTCAACATCAAGCACATCGCTAGTTGCACAGGTATACAGAAAAGTCTTTCTAATGTCAAGAATGTCTTCGTAGCTGTAATCTAACATTTCAATCACACCATCCTCCCGGCAATGATAGGTCTTGCAGCTTTGTAGCATAAAGAATCCACAATCATGCCTGGTAACAAAAGAAAAAACAAATGGGTACATCAAAAATCCAAAAACACAGTAACACCACCCTCCCAGCAACAAAAACAACTAACAAAAACTCATTAAAAACGGATACTCATGTGTTTTTCTGCAGCGGCACCTGCACAAACTCGCAAGAGAAACCATCAATATGCACGGGCGAGAACGGTTTTGCCCTGTCTATGCTAGACACCCTCCAAAGCTTCTTTATGTTATCTGTCATAGTCCTTAAGAATCTAACTGCATCACTTCAGGTTTCATCGCGCAGTGAATCAAGACACTCAAAACGACGGAACCTCAAATTCAGAACAATCAAGCACCAATGCCCAGATACTTCGCTAGGCTTCATGGTAGCCGCAATGGACGGCGGATCAAAAGTAGGGAAGCAAAGCTGACAAAAAAATCACAGAGGAAAAATGAATTTAACAAATCATAATGAAACAAAAAATGCAGCCTCCAAACAATAAAATAAAAGAAGAAAATTGAAATTCAGAAGTACAAACAAAAAATAAGATAATCATAAGTTCTAATTGAGTAAGCAAAACACTACAAAAAATATATGCTACTCTAGTTAAAATTGCAACAAACATATCAGTTCAATTTCCTTGCGACAATAAGTTCAGCTTCAAAAAAAGAAGCACACATCATTCATAAGTGTAGGGCTAAAAGCAGGCTGCTCAAGTTCATTCCACCACCTCCCAAACTTGCAAGAAAACAGGACCGTTCTAGTTCATGAGTAGAAAAAGTACAAGTTCACCTACTTGGTCAAAACCATCAGTGCACGATCTCGTGAACCAATTTACCACATTGGAATCAATATTTCAATCACGGATCTTGGTCTGTTGTACAAAAAGAACCACAAAGTTAGAAAATTGGCAAAACAAGTTATCATCCTATCTACAAAATCAAAATACTGACTGTCACCCATCTAGGAACTATCAACTTGTCATTGTCTTGGTACTTATGACGTAGAGAATATAAAACAACATCAGCACTGTCTGAGTTGAGCATGCCAGTGGGGACAAACGCTTTAGCAATAGAACCAACACTAGCATCACATTCTTTATTTTGAAACATCGGCTTGTCACTAAGAAAGCACAAAAGATTACATGAATTAAAACTACTGCAATAACAACAATAGTCATATGAGAGAAAGAAAAGGATACAAAAATGATACGGGCAAAATCCCAAACTAACGGTTTTACACGGTTGGTGCGCAACCTTGTCACAGCGAAGAAAAACATATCAACCTGAACAACATTTCCACTTTCTACTTGCAGAAAAAGAAGAAAAATAATAAGTTCAAGCACTACAAGTGAACATGTCCAAAATGCCAAAATTGAGAAGTACGCCTCATTTACAAGTCCTTACATGCACTATCAGTGTTTGACGACGACGGTAGTTCCTGCGATGAGACCAATATGCCTCCAGTTTCAGGGTTTGACGATGGCACATGCACATCTTGAGAGGACACCAATATCGTTGCGCTTTCAGGGTCTGTGGAAAGAAAATCCTGGGACGCCACGAGCGCCTCCTGCGTCAAGGTGCCATAAGAAATCGACAGAAGTAAATCGTCATCCTCGGATGGCACCTCCTCCATGCTAGAAGCATCTTGCAATGCATCACCGTAATCAAGCCCTCCAAGCGGGAAATTTTCCGGCGGCAAATCTTCAAAATCAGAAAGATTTTCATTCCCAGCAATAGCAACACCAGACGGTTTGGCATCAAGTATGCTAGCAGCACCAACATCCTCATCAACAACTTTGGCACCGACATCTCCACCACTAACGACAGCCTCCTGCTCAACATCAGTCATCTGAAGAAATAAAAATTCAGAAAAAGTGAATACTATGAGCTAAACTAACAATCAAAAAATAAGCTAGCGAGAGGTGCACAGAAAAACAAAACCTTAGAAGCATTCACAGAAACATCATCGATCTTGCTGTTGCTAACATTAAAAGCAACATCACCAACGGGCGAAGAAGGCTTGTCGCCAACAACAGGACCCTGATTTCATATGTAATGAATGAAAAAAACAATGCTATTATTAGCAACAATAAACACAAGGAATTAAACCACATTGGTGCGCATGAAAATTCAATAAATATGAATAAACACATTAAAAAGAAAAAATAACCTTGCACTTATTAGTAGATGGATCATTAACTCCACGGTAAACACCAGCGTCAACATTATGACTGGTCTCCTGCATCAAAACAAAAAATTAATAAACAGATGAAGATCAGGAAGTTCAACTACATTACTGACAACAGAACAACATAGTAAAAACATACAAACACCGAGGACCGACTCACATCAACAACAGGGTGCTCCAAGCCAACATCGTTCGTATAGTGATCAGAAACATTAACCTCAGTACCATCATCAGCCCTGCTGTCGGTGGCGGCAGCCTCATCCAGCTCAATCTGCATGGAAGAAAATTAATAAACAGATGAAGATCAGGAAGTTCAACTACAATACTGACAGCAGAACAACATAGTAAAAACATACAAAAACCGAGGACTGACTGACATCAACAACAGGGTGCTCCAAGCCAACATCATTCGTTTTGTGATCAGGAACATTAGCCTCAGTACCATCACTAGCCCTGTTGTCGGTGGCAGCAGCCTCATCCTGCTCAATCTGCCTGATAACAACTTTTGCACTTTCTTCATATGGCTTACAACGAGAGTCTTGCATAGTTTTTAAACGCTTCATGTTGTTCAACGGACGAACCGAGCTCTGAACTAGATCAACAGCACCGTCACGCATATCACCAATAAAAATTCTCTCCATCTCAATATAGTCCACTGCTTCCTCAGCGTTAAATTGATGACCTTCAGGAAGGATACCATTGATACAGCTCAGATGCTCAACTGTTGTTGGGACCTTTTGCAGCTCAGAACACACATTACTTAAAATATGCTCAGCATGCTCAACGCAGAAACAGCAACATCAATACCAAAACCCTTCCTCTGTGAAGTACTAGCATTACTAAGGCCAGGGGGAACATATCCAGCACCCTCAACACCACAGCCACCTCACAACTCATCGTGCAGAGATGAAGACTTGGGAACCTGAGACGACGGCATCTCCAGGACTGGCCGTTTATACACTCGGAAAAAGATAACCTCCTATTGAGTTTTCCACTACAAACAAGGGGGAAAATAGTTAATTAATCAATGCAACACATAGGGAAAAATAAAACATGGTATTAACAGATTTAAATCAACAGCACTATCAATCTTTAACTGTCAGTGCCAATTTATTAGTATTTACCGACAGGACAGTTTAGCAAAGATATCCAGTTCAACCACACATGAAACAACAGTACTAAAAATCGCACCTAAACCTCACAAAGCATAAGAAATGACAAAATCTAAACAGGTAACTCTGCGGGACACATGTTCACTCCAATAGAAATAGCTATACCTAAATAAAAAAAAGTTCTGCAAGACACGGAAGAAATAAAACTCACCGGAAGCTTCCCAAACACCCAAGTCTTTGGATCTGCATTGCCTTTTTTATCAAATCTGCATCAACCAGATGAGAAAGCTTGACAGGATCCATGAAACATATGCGGGGGACTCGCATGTTAGGCTCCGCAGTCTTGCCACGGATAAGGCAGTCAAGGTACATTAGTACAGGCCCTATAGCACAGCCTGTGATTGCCTTCCCCATGGTAACACCATCTTGGTACCTGGCAACAACCCTTCTAAGCTCATCAACCATCAGCTGACAACAATCCATATTAGCCATGTCCTCAAAGAAGAGACCCTCAAACATTGCTGCCTCTCTGGAAACACACGGGGTGGCACCAGGCAACACAACCTTCATAAACACAATAATGAAGAACACTTTCAGAGAAAGGTCATCTTTGCTAGGATCCTTGATGAGCACCTTGAGCTTATTACTCAAATCCTTTGCCTTGATATCTTTGTTCCTGCTAATGTCAAGCTCCGATCTTAACTTCATCAGAGCGTCGTCATATCCATCCTCTGACGGCCTTGGCGGAGAACGACCACCACGAGGGAACCCAAATAATTGTTGTATACCATCGCTAGTGATGCGAAGATTCTTATTAGCCTCACCCATGTCAAGAGTCATTGTATCAGGATCTATTCTCAGGTATAAAACTCCCATCAGAGAGTAGGAAATGTTAGACTTCACCCTCCAATTGAAGATAGAACCAAAACCAGTTGCATGAACCCTAGCCACATGCCGACTCTCAAGCAATTTAGCACAAGCTTCAACCTCTCCCAACGAACATCGCACATTCAAGTTCAATTTCCATTGGTCACCTTCATCCCAGGCAACTTTTCTGGCTTTGCGTCCCACCGGCTTGACCGGACTCATAACGCTAACAGGCTGTAAATGAAAATAAAGAAGCCACACCTTAAATAAATCTATACGTACTATTAAAGGGAATAGGTATTCTTGGTTTGGTTTAGTCCTTTACGTTTGGTTTACACACCTTAAGCGATCTAGGTCAGTTTCTTGTATGTTGATGGGACTTTTATGGGCTTTCATAGAGAGACCGCGGAAAATAATTTGGTCAAAATAAATCAACATTGTGAGAATTGAACACAAGACCTCCTGTCTATCTCTTAGATGTAACAACCAAAGACTTATGCACCTTTCATATTTACTAAAGCCAACTCACTCTAAATATATGAGTGGAAGTCATCATGTTTATTTATTTTTTTGCGAGAAAATGAGTTGATATTAAAATGGCCAAATTACTGAAAGGTCCACACAGAAAAGGAAATTACAACCAAGCCCCTCTACAACCCGACTACGCCGGCGCCATGGACGAGCCGGTGACACGCCGTTCGCCGCTGCTCGCTGACGCCTTGGATCGAAGCAGCCCACGGGCGAAACGGAAAGTCTCTGATCAACGGTCCCTGAGGACCTACACCCATGGCAGTCGTCGTCGTCGTCGCACCGCTCAACATCGCCTTCCTTCTCTAGATCTTCAACCGCCGGAATCGCCATCCCTCGATCTCCGGCACGGGGGAATCGTGCACGGCCTCTCCATCGAGCAGCGAGCACGAAGAAAGGAGCTGGTCCACCGCGGAGCTCCACCGGAACTTCGTCGTCGAAGGGGAGACCAACACCCGCAAAAAGTCGATCCAGTCGCACTGCCGCCTCCATGACGCCACCGGCTGGCTCCCTAGGCACTCCTACACTATGTACACACTACAAATCGGGCCTTACCCGTCCTCCCCCGCCGGAGCATCCGGTGGAGGGCGAGGCAGGTGCCGATTCGGCAACGGTGAGGTGGAGAGCCCGTGGTTCACACAAATCGCCCTTCGTTCCTGTAGATGGGGAAGGGTGAGGTGCAAGGCCCATGTTTAGGGAGAGCTAATTAAGCCAATGAGCAAATAAAGGAAGGATTGTGGGCTTAAATATAATATTTAAATGAATATGGCTAATTAAAGAAAGGATTATGGTTAAATCGGTGGAATAACTATTAGAAAGATTGTGGTCTTAATAAATTCTACATGAAGGATTTGAGGTAAAAGGTAGGATAATTAAAAGAAAGGATCTATAGGCCTTAATGTGTTGGGGCTACTAAATTAGAAAAGGAAGAATTTGATTCTCCACTAAAACGGGTAAGGACTTCATGGTAATTAATGTAAGGATCATACTTAAATGCCATTAAAAAGGATTGTATTTAAATGAAATCAATGGGACATTACGCCCCGCAAAAAAAGATGAACACGACTAAATTGCGACATATTTTTTTATGTTCATTTTGTAGAAGGATGATGCTGCGTTGCAACATGTTCTTCATAATGAATCCGATGCTATGGGACATTATGCTTGTGCAAAACATCAATTTTCCCCGTTGCAACGCACGGGCATATGTGCTAGTGAATATAGAAAACAAAACAAGCATATGAAGGCAAGTAGAAAAAAGAGAAGATTGCAGAAGTTCAACTATTGAAACAACATCGGTACCACCCTCGATTGATCAAACAATGACCAGCCTCGCCTGGCCAGCATAAAAGCCCACACAGAATTAAATCATTGCAAATACAACTAGTCAGTCACATACAGTACAAAAGACTTACCACTGCAAATTCATCTTTAGAATCAACTTCGATATCATCTTCTTCAGATACAACATCTTCAGCTTCGACACGAGCATGCTTCTTCACACCTTTGTTCACCTTCGCAGGATGAACTTTACGCTTATTATTTTCTTTCAACGCGCTCTCGAAGAGGAGGAGAAGAATGAATTGATTTGCAGAGGGGAGCAGAGCAGAACGGGTGAGAGCGGAGGTTAAAAGGTGAGTGGGAGAAAACCGATGGCTAAAGCCCAGAACCGTGGTGAAGCTCACTATCTCTGGGCAGTTACCAAAGATAATAGCAAAAATTAAATACAATAAAAAAATTAATATTGAGGGAGAAAACAAACAGCTAAAGTACAAATAATAACTCACAACAGTACAACAAAAATTATCAAAAAGTACAAATGAAATAATAATTCATAACGGTGCTAGTTTTTCACCAAAAACATAAAGATAAGATAACCGGGGCAAATCATGTACTACTATGCCCCTCAGTGTGCTGTGGTGTGGGGAACAAGTCATGTT
Source organism: Triticum dicoccoides (assembly GCF_002162155.2). Taxonomy (NCBI): domain Eukaryota; kingdom Viridiplantae; phylum Streptophyta; class Magnoliopsida; order Poales; family Poaceae; genus Triticum; species Triticum dicoccoides. Next base: position 665,644,190 of record NC_041384.1, read on the forward strand.
ACGGATATGTGTCAGTACAACTATGCCCCTCGGTGTGGTGCGATGCGGCAGCAAGTCCATACAAGGATGATGTGTCAGTACAACTATGCCCCTCGGTGCGATACGGTGCAGGGGCAAGTCATGTTACAGACTCGCCTCCGCATGCGACGTCGCGGCGTGCAGGGGCAAGTCATGTTACGGACTCGCCTCCGCATGCGACGCCGCGGCACGCCGCGGCGTCGCCTGCTACGGCTTGTTCCTAGCTCGGCCTCGCCGGGATGGGGGAGGGGTGTCCCGACCCCCCTCCCCCCGGCTCGGCCTCGCGCTAACGCGGCAGTGCTCTCGTTTGACAGGCGCAGTGCGGTTATTCTGTTTCCCCCCCCACACGCACCCACACAC
>NC_041384.1:665644885-665670099 GCF_002162155.2 Triticum dicoccoides
GGGGCAAGTCCATACAAGGAAGATGTGTCAGTACAACTATGCCCTTTGGTGCGGTTCGGTGCGGGGGCATGTCATGTTACGGCTCGTTCATAGAACAAAACTCACAAGAACTAGGACAAAAAAGTGTCAGTCCAAGTTACTGGTGGAGTCAAGTACTAGATTCAAACAGCAAAACAAAAAAAGGAAAAATTGACCGCCCAAGGATCATAAAGTATCAGTCCAATTTACTGGTGGAGTCAAGTACTAGATTTAAACAACAAAAAATTAAAAAATTGACACCCATGGATCATAAAGTATCAGTCTAATTTACTGATAGAGTCAAGTACTAGATTCAAACAACAACAAAAAAGAAAAAAAATTGACCACCCAAGGATAGGCGTAGGCCCTGACGCTGCTAGATACTTGAACTCGAGCCCATAGGAGAATCCCTAGTAGTCCGCACAACGCAGGGCCCACCGATCAGGGCCCACAGGTCAAGAGAGAGCGCCGTGTATAAGCGCTCTGGTAAGCTTTCAGAGGAGTTCGACTGGTGAGCCCCGGTTGCGCTTATAAACTAGTCTAGAACCCCCTCGACTAGCGAGGTGGGACTAAACCCATAGCGCAAGCGCACGCCACGCTGCACAGCTGCGCGGACAAGCTATCTGGGCCGAAAACAACAACTCAGCCAAATGGCCCAACATAGTACTTCACCCCATTACAAAATTCCAGCCGATCACACACGACAAAAAAATGCATATATTTAAAAAAACTCACAAGAAATAAGTTCAAAAACAAATAATGTAAAAAGTTCAAACACATCTTAATTGTCAGAACTAAAATTATAGAAATACATATATTTTTTGGAAAATTAAACGTAGAAAATTGCAAATAAAAATTTCAGAAGCAGAATTATAAAAAGTTCAACTACTACGACTCATAAGGTTCAAGTAAAAAAATACGGTGCAGCAAAGATAAAAATCTTTTAATTCTAAAAAATACTAGAAATATCATTATTTAACTTTTAAAAAATGTGATCCAAAATTCATCTAAAAAGTAAGAAAAAATGTTATACAACAAACAAATTTGATTGGTAATTAACAACCTAAAATAGTTTAGTACTATCATTAACAGAATGTAAGTTCAACAATCTCGAACCCAAAAAAAGGGGGTTCTACAAACATCATCAGCGTATAGTTCCTTCTGCGAGCTATGTACATGAAAATATACCAGTGAAAACAAAGGATGCCCATCGGTTCAACTATATAATTGTTCAAGTACTAATAAAAGAATATATAAATAAAGCAGTTATACTTGAGCAAAACAGATAGGAAAAGCATTACATAAGTTGTTCCAAACCATCTGATAATACAATAGAATTGAACCATCTCACATGCAGAAGTTTTAAAGAAAAAAATACTACAACATAATCAACCACACACAAATCTCACAAACCGGCGTCATTTGCCACATTTAAACCTACAGCACATAAATTCTGAATGTCAGAGAGTCATCTTCCCTGGAGAACATAACCATAACCACATCACCATCCTCAAATCCAGACTCTGCCACAAACTCCTTCCACCCAGTAGTTAGGTTGATGCAACCATCAAAGTCGATGTGGTAGGCAACTTCCATCAACTGATACCCATTTTTGTCTGAAGTCTCCATCTTTAGAACACCGGAACTAGGAGCAACAATCCTGATCCTGGGTGACATTTTCTGCAAATGGGCATGGGAGTACGAGACAAAAGTTCACATCTGACATAACTGAATTTTTACACAGATATATGAACGGTTTGCATAACAAACCGAAAAGAAAAAATCTGAACCAAAACAATAACACATAACTGACTAGTCATGTGAACTGACTAAACTGAAGAAATATGCATATCAACACACCTACAGTAAAAACATCTGACAAAAAAAAGATCAAGGATTATACAAAAATGGATAAAACCGGTGTAGTAATGAACAAATACAAATAGAAATTCCTACTGCTAAAACCTGACATAACCAAATAAAAAATATAGACAAACTATTCATAACACTAAACTACAGATCTAGTCCATGGGATTCAAAAAGAGACCTACAAAAAGGTAGAAAACAAAATGAATAGAAACACATACCCATGATTCCTTCAAGTCACCAACCGTCAGGCGACAAACATATGGCGCACGAAACCCATGGTTGTTGTATAGCAGACAAGAAAGTTACCCACGCCGCTGAGTCTGGGTGAGCTCCAAACCAGATTTGTACACACAACCGTCAGCTATGCATGCCATCTTTTCTAGGCATCCGCATGAACAATCCTCCATGGAAGACACAGAAACAGGGAAGAAAACAATGAAGAGAAGAGGGAGGAACCTAGATCTAATTCTGGAAGAAGGAAGAAAAAGGACGGGAAGACTGAGCCACACACCACACATAGATGGATAGAATTTATAGCCAGGGAGACTTGCAGATTATAAAAATGATAAATAGGCAGGTGCGTAGCCACCTGGTAGGAAATAGTTATTATACAAGCCATGCAACATTTGGCCGCAAATTAGTTCAACTTTTGACAAACAAGCAGTTCAAAAAAGTGCACATGTCAAAACATATGCAGATAAAACAAAGCTTTCAGAGATAAAACAGTTCAATTCATTTAGTCATTCAAACATCTGCTCCCTCACAACAAAAATCTTAAAAAAATAATCTTCACTACTTCAGTCATAACGATCAAAGAAACGACGCCATTTGGCCCTGGTGGATGGATGTGGAGTCGTGGCTGCTCTCGCCCTAGCCCAACTGATGATCTTATTATGGTTCCTTCCCCTGCCCTCTGGGAAAAGAAGCTCCAATTCATTGGAGTTGCAAGTATCCATCACCTCGCGCGCAAGGCGTCTGTTGAACTCTGCCTCTAGTTCCTCCTCGGTAGCACGTCGTGACATCTGCCTACGCCTGCGCCTCCTCCTCCTTTGCTCCGCTACTGCAGACCTCACATCGACGGCATCCCCCTCCTCCTCTATGACCTCTCCCAACTCAGGATCCATCTCGCTATTCTTTGCTTGCAGCTGGTAGAATGAAAGTGACATAGGGCACAGGCTTTATAATCAAAGTGCAGAAGTATCGGTAGGCAGCCAGTTCCAATGTCAATGCACAGTAACACAACTTTGACACACATCAGTCCAACTACACATACAGCAGCAATTCAAAACAAACACCGAAAAACACGCAACTTAATTACATAGTTTGACCAGATTACAAGAAAAATCAGAGCCTACAGTCAGCCGCCATACACCACCTCCACCAACAACTAAATAATATGGGAATCCAGGGTAGAAACAACTCAAAAGAAGCAAAATTGACAACGGAAATCTTTTCATACAATCCTCATAACTCTCCCTGCAACACCAATTCAAAAGTAAAACAACAGAAAAAGAAGAACACATTTACATGGCGGACGTGGAAAACGACCAAGAACACCAAAACCTGTAATCAGAAAGTAAAAATGAAATTAATATCCAAGAACTCTAACATATCGATAATTCCCACATCCAAAACAACAAACAAGATGCAAATTGAGGCCTACGAACACCACCGTAAACACCAACGCCGAGAACACGTCCGCCTCCAAATACCCATGTCGTCACCTCCGGTGACTACAGATCGCAAAACACGACCAGGTGAGCGCGCGCACGTGTGGAACCCCTTACATGTCTCCTCTAGCAACAAATAGCCTGCAACATCGCGCCGGAGAACGCCCGGAAGCTCCACATTGCATCCCCTGTTTCCGCCCGTCGTACACGCAGGAAGATCAGTTCAAGAGGAAAACTACGTCAGTCCAACCTGCAAACCACGTCAGTTCAAGAAGGTTAACAGAATATATATTGGTGTTCTATCCTCTACAACATTCACTTATAGCTATGTCTTCATGCTTGAATATTTTCTTGATCTAAGTGAATGTGATCGGACCCTTACCCACTCTGTGCTTCTATCTCAAACTCTATATGTCCAAATCATATGCATTCTATTGAAACCTGTCGATTGTCTTCTCTGAGTCATTGTCGGTAGAAGACATAGAGACAAACATTTAAATCTGTTTTAATTGCCATATCTTTTTGCCTGAATACCAGAGAAGCCTGAATGACCACCCGAAAATCCAGGCGTGTGTGGGAACATGGATCAACTCCCAATGAGTTGCATGCAAGCCACGTGTCCTTCAGATGTGAACTGCCAGGGGCACCTGCGTAACTATGATGTGCTATCCCTATCCCTATAAATACACAACTCATCGCGGTCATTATCTCTTCTTCCACCTCTCCGCCTCGCACAAACCCTAGAGCCTCTGCTAGCTTGCGTCGACGCCGGAGACGAAGTGTTTAACTGCTGCGACCTCTTCGACGTCGTCCTCACGCCGGCCGAAGACCTCGTCCTCTCTGCCGCCACCAAGTTAGGGCGCGGGAGATTGAACTGCTCGGCTTCTATCTCTCTTCACCTCGTCCAACAGTTCATCAAGCAGTAATTAAATCTTACTTTTTACTGCCTTTTAGATCCGTCAGATCCATCCACTTCAACCGAAAGTGGTTTCTTCACTTCCAAATATGGATCCATCCTTATCTGCATCTCATATCATGCCAACTATATTCACTTATGCTTCATAACTAGTTAGATTCCTCACTTCTACTTATTCATGGATTCATACAACTATGGAACCGACTCTCTTCAAATAAGTGAATGTCTTCGCGCTATGAGGTCAATGTCTTCAAAACCGAATTATCTTCAAAATCTGCTTAGAATTCATATGACCTCTTCACCTTCCCTCGCATCTCTAATGCTGTCACAGGTACATGTCCGTGGGAGAATCCCTTGGTTCTCATAGTCTCCATTCATTTGCAGAGTTCTTACAGCTTCATATTCACTCACCTGAAGCCAGTTCCTGTCTGACCAGCAAGAGGAAGCCATTCACTATCTTGAAGCCTTTTAATCTGAATACAATGGCAACACAGAAATGAGCTAGAAAGGGCGGCAGGCAGTGTCGTAGAGATACAACCAAGGATTTGCCTCCAGATCTGTTTGAGCTATACAAGTCCGATCCTGAGGAGAGCTATGGCGAGCGCAAGACCCGAATCCAATGGATTCGAAGATATTGGGAAGAGCAATGGTTCATGTACAGATTTGTGACTGCTGAATATGCTGAAAAGAACGCCATCAAGGGCCCCTAGGGAGATATTCTATACAGAAATCTGCAGCCCAAGTCCAAGTCTGAAGCCATTGTTCAAGGCTTCTACCTTTGCATGTTCCAAGGACCACAGCCAAAGAATGCCGACCCATCATCACTGTTATGGTGTCGCGACGATAATCTCTTCAAGCGCAATTATCAATTTGCCAAGGAGTCTGCTGTCAAGAACAAGTAGGACCTGGGACTCGACTTCAACCCTGGTCCATCTGCTCCAGGGGCTGATGGCACACGTGATGCCAATCCAAATGTCATCGGCCCCTTCTACAACCTCGATGGCCTTCTCACTCACATAGCTGTATAGGAGGCTACGGTGGAGCACTCAGCTGATGACGCAGACTCGGAGGATGCGCCAGCACCACCAAAGCCACAGAAGAAGAAGAAGAAATCAAAGGCTTCAAAGCCCCCTGCCTCACCAAAAGTTTCACGTGTGAAGCCATTGGCCACAGCACCTCTTGAAGCCAGTGTGCACTCTGAAGACATATCTCGTGTCTCGAAGAAGGCCGAGAAGACAAAGAAAACCAAGAAGCCCAAGAAGATTTTCGGGCATGAACTGATGTTCGCACACGAACACGTCACCGTGTACCCTCGACGCCGGGGGTGATGCACCACAGCTCGCGTCAAAGGAGGTCCGACCGGCAGCGCGATACGCAGGACAGCCGGCAGACGCTTTTGTAGACCCGAAGCCCCGATTACCCGGGAGGGACCCCGTCAGGGCTCGCAACGGCTATGGGCTGCTCCAGGTCGATTCGCTCGCCCCTAGAGCCTCGTGATTCTGCAGCCCTCGGACATGAAGAACTAGTGAAGAACGAGAAGAAGGATACAAGGGAAAGATAAAAATTAGATGAACAAGAAAAAGTAGTAGATTGATTTGTTCGATTGTGTGTTGTTTCAATCGGACGTCACCCCCAACATATATAAGAGGCGGCTGGACTTCTCGTACAAGCAAAGGATTTATCTAGGCTTTCTTTACAAGAAAATTACATCAATTCACGTCCAAAACCATAGTCAAATTCGGACTGGTTTTATCCGAACTTTCCAAAACTGTTCGGTTTAAACTGGCTGTACTTTGAGGGTCCTATTTGTGGGGACAAACGACCTCGGATGGAAACGAGCCCAAAAGCAATCTTGACTTTTTCGATCAGACGAACAACTTTCATGTTGAACGTTTTTTCATCAGAGGTCATCTCGAGGGTCAAATCGCTCGTGCAAGACAGCTAATTATTCATGCAGCACATCAGACATACCCACATATGTGTGTCGTTTCGGGCGTCATATTTTTGCTTACTGGAGGCTCGTGCTGTGCGGGCTCTAACTTTTGCATATGACCTCAGATTGAGACGATCTTTATATCAAAATCGATCGTTTCGACGAGACAAAGACAATTCATGTAGATCAGTTTTCAATATGGGCAGTCTTGGGGCGTAATCAGCCGAATAGTGTTCTGAATACAAAATCTAAGTACTTCGAACACAACTTCGGCCTTAGAGATGAGAGCGGATGACTATGGCCCAAATATCAAAGTTTTTCCTTTTGACGATACGGAACTTTCTCACTTTGAGCACTTCTCCATTTTAGGCCATCTTAATTAAGTTCTTCGTCGTGCCAAAATCTGGTGTCAACACATGCCCCCCTGTTTTTCGGCAAACTTGTGTGCCGAAAAATAACTTGCAAGATGCTTTTCCTAAGGACGATGTCAACACTCCATGGGACATTTTATGTGCTTAGGATGATAAGTATATATCGGCCATTTGGATTAGCAACAAAAGTAAAGCTAATCAAACATATGATGATTTGGTAATACCCTTTCATGATGTAAGAAATTATATTGCATCCATTGTTTAAAATAAGCCCATTGAGGGTAACCAATCATACCTGATGAGAAATTCCATGGCATAGGCATCAATGACATTGTTGAAGAAAATGGATAATGTGTGGACCGAAGATGTTGAAACCTTCGGCTTGGTCCTTCATAGTTTTCACTCTTTTCCTTCTTCACATTTGTCGCACTCCTTGTAAAGAAAGCTTGCACATAATTCTTATTTTTGAATACTTCCTTTGGGAACCCATGCCATATTCCTTTCTTCAAGTTCTTGTGCACTAAGTTTTTGTAATTTCTTCTTTTGCCAATATGGTAAGCCGAGTGGCCACCCTGGCTGTGATATTGTTTGAAGCAATGGCAATTCTTGTTTTACCATGTGCACTCTCAACTTCTTCTCTTCAGATTTGGTACTTGATTGACTTGCCTCATCGCCATTAGTAGCCATTGTCAATACTTCAATTGGCTCCTTCTCATTTGAGATCAAATCTAAAGTAGCACTCTTACGACCATCTTTTTTAAAACGATAAATTTGTTTGACCACCTCTTTCTTGTTCCTTGAGCTCCGGACCGATTCCTTATGATTGAAACAGTCTTTGACATGTGATTGTTCAAATGTTGATCTTTTTGGAGCTGCATAATGTTTGTGAGATGGTCTAAAATAAGATGAAGAATGTGCCCTTGTATCATACTTGTCCCACGATAGATATGGATTTACATGATCATAGGAAGGTATCCATGGCATTGGCATTGGGGGCACAAAATATGGATATGAATATACCGCATTAGAATTCTCATTTTGCCAATACCAATCCTCAGGTTTGCGCCTAGGGGGTGATCTTGATGCTTTTCCATTAGTTGGCTGATAAACACTTTTCTCTTCACTCTTCTTTTGATATTTATCTAATAATTGTGCAAAAGTGACCTTGGATTTCTTGCACTTGTGCTTATTGCGGCCTTTATCTCCTTTGTCTTGACTTGCATTGTTCTTTGGATTTTCTTGTTGCCCCCCAGTCCTTTGCGTCTTCATTGTATCTTCGATAGAACTCATGCCTTCAAGAATATTTTCATTGTGCTCTTGAACAACTTTTTTACTTGAAAGCTTGATCCCATCACCTGTAGTTTTTACCTTCTCATCTTTAAAGGAATCTTCTTGAAGCAGTTGATTCAAAAACCTTTTTCCATTAGGACCAATCAGAATAGACTGGTCATCCCTTGGTGTTTCAACAAATTTTAATCGTCCTTTATCAATGGCCAATTTAACTATTTGACGAAACATGTAGCAATCCTCAAAATTATGCTTGGATGAATCATGCAACTTGCAATACATTCGTCCTTGGATTGATGGCTTCACATGGTGATCAAGAACTTTAATGTAATTATTTTTCAGCAACAAATCAAATATTTGATCACACATGCTTGTATTGAAGGTATACTTCTTATTTTCTAGCCGATATTGGTGTGCAAACGGCTTTGAAGTTGAGCAAACGAATGGTTCAGATTTAGAATCTCCCCATTCGGCTATGCATTGTGTTTTACACCCTATCTCCGATGTATTTGGATAAGATATTATATTAGCATCAGATTTTTCAAAAGAATTTGACCTTGGCCTTAAATTTCTGAAACAAAAATAGTTAGAATACACATGTCTCAATTGAGACCAAGTGCAAGCCAAGTAAGAAACAAGCAAAGCTACCCAATTAGATATAAAATTTTGATAAAGCAACGGGGAAAACTTTGGCTGCAATAATATGTCACTATCGGTCTTTACAAATGGCACAATAGACTGACCGATATGTTCTATAACAGTTTTATTGCTAACAAGTAAATTTCCCTTCGTCATTGATATTTCAAAATTACTTACGAGAATTTCTCTTATAGAAGCATCAACAATAAAGTTGCGACCAAATCGGAAGATAGGTAAATCACTTGCTAGACATACCTTTTCAAACACGTTGTGAGAGCATGATGGTTGCATTACTTGAACGATAGGTTGTTCCTCTTTCGAATAGCTCCCCAACATCTTGTCATCCTATTTTTATAGAATAGATTCGGCATACGTAATATTTGATTTGGTCTTTTCAATAGCCGAATTAACTTTATTATCCGAATCACCATCTTTTTTGATAATTCTATCCACACCCAATGCTTTCTCTTTTTGGCATAATCTAGCTTGGATTACAGTAGAATTAATAGGCTTTCCCTCTTTTATTAATTCATGTAGAACAACATTGCATTCATCCCAAAAAGACGTAAGATTTTTCTTAATGACCCAATCTGGATAGAATTGCCTCCGGACACTTTTAGACTCTTTCAGTAATGATATGTCACCGAAATTCTGTAGTTGTGTTGGGGGGACATGATATGCCACGGTGGTAGGTGAAGGCATGTGTGCTCCTGTCGAAATTTCGCTTATTTGGCCATGACCATGAAGGTGGGGAGCCGAATTATGGACATCAACAGTTGCGTATGGTGCCAGAAAATTAGTAGCATGAGGTGTAGCATATGATGTTTGAGGGTAGTTCGCCGAATAACTAGTAGTAGCAAGGCCAATTCTCCTATCCACTGGCACATTTGGATTAACAAACTGCAAGTTATTTGCCGATGAATAAAAAGTTGAAACACTTTGTTGCATCCTATTGGAAGTTCCTACATGGGGTATCTCAACTTGATTAACCGAACTCATCATTTTGTTCATCGGCATATAGATTTGTGGGGTTGCCGATGCATGGGAGTTGGGATACATATGTTGCATGTTGCTGAAATTATATGAAGTTGAAGCATGAAGATTATTTTGAATCGGCTATTGCACATAATTAGATACATTATTGATAAAACTAGGGCTAGCCAATACATTATGCTCATTAGACGATCTAGCAACAACATATGCATTATTTGCATCTACATAAGTGAAGTGGGTATTCATATCACCTTTGTAGATGTCAAAACCTAGATGACGATCTCTTCATAGCAAGAATGGGTCGGAGACCGTTCAACACTTCGTGCCCAGCGGAGTCGCCAAAAAGTGTGTTCGCACACGAACACGTCACCGTCTACCCTCAACACCGGGGGTGATGCACCGCAGCTCGCGTCGAAGGAGGTCCGACCGGCAGCGCGATACGCAAGACAGTCGGCAGACACTTTTGTAGACCCGAAGCCCCGCTTACCCGGGAGGGACCCCATCAGGGCTCGCGGCGGCTATGGGCTGCTCCAGGTTGATTCGCTCGCCCCTAGAGCCTCGTGATTCCGCAGCCCTCCGGCATGAAAACTAGCGAAGAACGAGAAGAAAGATACAAGGGAGAGATAATAAGTAGATGAACACAAAAAAGTAGTAGATTGATTTGTTCGATTGTGTGTTGTTTCAATCGGCCGTCACCCCCAACATATATAAGAGGCGGTTGGACTTCTCGTACAAGCAAAGGATTTATATATGCTTTCCTTACAAGAAAATTACATAAATTCACGTCCAAAACCCTAGTCAAATTCAGACTGGTTTTATCCGAACTTTCCAAAACTATTCGGTTTAAACTAGTTGTATTTTGAGGGTCCTTTTTGTGGTGACAAACAACCTCGCATGGAAACGAGCCCAAAAGCAATCTTGACCATTTCAACGAGACGAACAACTTTCATGTTGAATGTTTTTTAATCAGAGGTCATCTCGAAGGTCAAATCACTCATGCAAGACAGCTAATTATTCATGCAGCACATCAGACATACCCACATATGTGTCTGGTTCCGGGCGTCATATTTTTACTCATTGGAGGGTCGCGCTGTGCGGGCACTAACTTTTGCATATAACCTCGTATAGAGACGATCTTTCTATAAAAATTGATTGTTTCGACGAGACAAAGACAATACATGTAGATCAGTTTTCAATATGGGGCAGTCTTGGGGGCGTAATCAGCCGAATAGTGTTCTGAATACAAAATCTAAGTACTTCGAACACAACTTCGGCCTTAGAGATGAGACCGGATGACTATGGCCAAAATATCAAAGTTTTTCCTTTGACGATACGAAACTTTCTCACTTTGAGCACTTCTCCATTTGAGGCCATCTTAATTAAGTTCTTTGCCGTGCCAAAATCTGGTGTCAACAACTGACTCCAGCTGTCGTTCTCAGGAACGAAGAAGACACCATTGATCTGTCAAAAGTGATGAAGATCTTGGCGATGACGCCCTTGAGCAACTCATCAAGAGCAAACAAGAGGCCGAGACCTTCAACGATCTGCCCCTCTTTGACATGGATATTCTGAACAACTTCATTGATGAGTGGTTCGGCGATGAGAGCATAAGAATCGATGATCTTTAGCTTCCTGTGGATATCAGCGTCACCTTCCACGAAGCCATTGCTAATGAGCTAGCCGTGGCTCAGAAGATAGTTGAGTTGAAGAACAAAATTGACTATGAAAAGGTGTACTTCAAGAAGAACATGGCCAAGCTCAGTGTGGCAGACGTTAAGATCTTCAAGAAGACGTTGCATGAGCTCCAAGAATAGTTTCACATGAAGCGTGAAGAATCTAAAGGTTCAAGAGAGCAGATGAAGTACTTTGCGCAGAAATGTGTTCAAGCTCACAATGAGGCTGAGAAGCACAAACCTCTTGGCCGTCAACAAAGGGCGTTGACCCAAGAATGGCTCCCAAGCCAACAAAGAAGTCTGTTGCGGTCTGAACTGAAGCTCCAAGGCAGGAAGAACCTCGTATTGTCTTCCCTGCCAGCATGACAGGCTCGAAGCCTAAGGTCCCCTCGATAGCTTCAGAATTGAAGAAGACCAGGGCAGCTGAAGCTGATGCTAGGAAGCGCAAGCACAAGAACACCTCTGATGAAGCCCCATCCAAGAAAAAGCTGAAGACAGAGTCTTCAAAGAAAGGTGTGCTACGGCCTTTGAGCCCCTTGTGGTTGAGCCCATTTCTGTTGCTCGACTAGTCTCCACCAACCAAGAGCGTCACCTAGTTATTCACGAGCCTGCTTTCACAGAGGCTCCTGCAGATGAAGAAGTTCCAGTTGTTGACCCCACCACAGCTGAAAACATTGATCATGAAGACAATGTTGAAGATGATGAAATCCTTCCTGAACTTGAGCATCAAGTGGTATCATCGCTTGTTCTTATGAATAGTGAACTCATCAGTATTGGTCGTCCCTTGACGCCAATCACTCGGGATGATTCATGGGCCGATCGCCCTCAAGAAGACACCCCCATTCATGAAGACACACCCAGAACTCCAACACCTCAAGTCACCACTCCGGTGCTTGACGATGATAACTACATGGTACAGACCTCACCATCACTACAGGCGTCGCCCACTTTCGCAGGCTTCGCAAAGGCCCAGGCCACAGGTCACCATGTCAAGCATTCCAGAAGGGGAAGTGTGGCACCGCTCAGTAGCACGACAAGTGTTTCCTGAAGCCACCCCAACTGTGAATGTCTCCGAGTCCGAAGCCAAAGCTGCTGAAGACACTCCGGCTGCATCAGCCGATGAAGAAAAAGAAGAACCAAGTGAAGAAGAAAGAGTTGCTACACCCCCTCCAACTGACCAAGTCATTCTCGAGGAGAATGAGTCTGTGCCCGACCCTCCTGTTGCTGAACAGACGGAGGCTGAAACTACTGAGGCGGCCACAAACAATGATGTTGAAGCCAATGATACTGTCATGGATGAAGACAATGTGGCGCCTGAAGATAATGTGGCGCCCGAAGACAATGTGGCGCCTGAAGCCACTATGGATACTGAAGCCCTAGTTCCTCCTCCAAGGCTTCACACCATTGAACAGGCCTATAATCGTGGTGAACTTGTCACAATTCGATGGCCCGTTATGGTGCCTCCCACTGCTCCTGGACCTCAATATGACTATCATGTGGAGCAGAGGCCACAAGTTCAGAAACCAAAGCCCTGGCTACCAAGGCTTCTAGGTGCTGCCACGTCCCCAGGGTTATTCAACGTGAACAGCTTCAGGGCACACAATACCTTCTTCGATAGCGCCAAGGATACCTACTCGAAGCCAAAGATCTCATCTGATCGATTCTGGAGCTATCAGCAGCGCAGCTACTACTCCTGCATTTTGTACAATCAGGGGAGAATCTTTCCGCACATGCGCCTTGATTGTGAAGCCATTGTCGGGCTGCCCTGTCTTGAAGAAGCCCTTGAATGTTTCAGGGAGGTTGGTCTTCTCCCATTCATTACTGACAAGGAGCACTGGAATGAAGAATTGGTGCTACAATTCTATGCCACTCTTCACATTCGTGGCTACAACAGGGTTCCGAAGACATGGGTCCTTGAGTGGATGTTAGGAGATGTACACCATGAAGCCAAATCTTAAGACACCATCGAGCTTACATCCCTGCCCACTCCAGACGAATTCTATGAGCCTGGTTGTTAGCATCATCGCGATGAACTACAGAGTGTCTTCCAAAGGCCTGAACCCAATATGAGTCAGATGCTCAATATGATGAAGCCATTGCCTCAAGATGCTGAATATCCCAAGGAATTCCTCGTCAAAGACCTCGAGTACTTGCCACACATAGTCTATCATATTCTGAGGCGTACTCTATGGCCAATCAAAGGATATACTGCTGAATCTAAACTTGAAGGAGCCATGAAGACTATGGTGTTTTGCATCGTCAATGGCATCAGATTCAACACCCATGATTTCTTCATAAAACAACTTGCTGCATCTGGGGTTGAGTTGTTTGGCCTGAAGTTTTATGCTCCATGGGTGATGCGCGTGATCAAGCTCCACTCTTCTGTTGACTATCAGCCCTCACAGCGCAACCATCTTGTATTTCTGCCTGAGGTTGATCTGTTCGTCGAAGCCATCTACCCAGAACCTACCAAGGAGCCGCTATATCTTCATAATATTGATCACCAAAGCTTCACGCAGCCAATAGAAGGCATTCATATCCCCAATGCTGCAACTCCTGCTTATCCTCTGGCTGGCAATATACGTGTGCCTCACCGTGCAAATACCGAAGCCACTGACATTACAATTACTCAAAGGCCTCGGAAGCGTACTCTCGTTCTCAATGACCGAGAGCTTCTTGTGGCCTTACATTAGACGCAGGATAAGCATCATGGATGGCTAAAGCGTCAGATGCAAAGTATATTGGTGGACGTCAATCACATCAGAAATTTGGCCACCAAGAACTCATTCGTAGCCCATGAAACCTGTCGACGGTCTTGGAAGAGTCTCACACTACTCTGCCCTGAATAAGATCTTCACGAAGATGGCTTCGCTAAGGGCTTCAAATTTGATTCCATACCTCCACGCAATGCAAGCTGGCACCGCACTCCATCAATAGAAGCATCTGAGTACTCGTCTTCGGCCGCACTACATCTTCAGGGGGAGCCTTTTTGCTACTTATGAAGACAATGCCGTAATTCCCAACTTTCACATACTTTTATCCCCGTTGAAAACTTCAACCAGTTTGTCATCAACCACCAAAAAGGGGGAGATTGTAAGTGCATCTACTGCCACCCCTAGTTGGTTCTGGAGTATTGACGACAAACTTGGTTGAGGGACTAATGTGTTTGTGAAAATTGCAGGATAACACAGGTAGTAGTCCCATGTTAATTCGGTTTACCTACTAGAGATGACACCTAAAAATGTGTGAGGACATTGAAGACAATGGTGGTCTGTGAAAAGATTCACATTGAAGACTATATGACATGAGAAGACATCATATGAAGACTATGGAGTACGAACACATAATTGTTTTGTAGTTTCCTTTTCATCTTTGTTGAGTCATAGGAACCACTGCACTGCTAAGTGGGGTCCAAGTGAACAAAGTCAGAGTGACTGATGTGGTGCTCAACCAAATCCTATGTCTTCGAGCGAAGACTATGCGAGCAAATCTTATCTAGGGCTGGATGAGTCAACTTAACTTGTAGCCCAAGTCAAGCTGTCGCGTGTGTTTGAAATCTGACCGTTCAACACTTGTCAGTTCCTTAGTGACCCAGGGTCATTTTGGACAAATCAGGTCGGGTTGCTTCCTGGCTATAAATAGCCCACCCCCTACACAATAAATTGGTGGCTGCTCAAACTTAGTGCACGGATTTTGTCGTTTGAGAGCAACCCACCTCCGAAGCATTTGAGAGAGAGATCCTTGCAAGGACAAAGCCCAAAGCACCTAGAGCCAAAGAGTGTTAGGAATCACTGAAGTATTTCTGTCTGCGTGACCTGAAGACTTGTTACACTCGAGGACTGTGAATCCTCCAGCCGGTTAGGCGTCGCGTTCTGAGCATCCAAGAGTCATTGTAGATCGCCGGTGAATGAAGTCTGTGAAGGTTTGGAAGTCTACCTTGAAGACTTACCGGAGTGATTCGACAAGGACTATGTGTCCTTAGCTCAAGGGGAATAAGGTGAAGACACGGTCTTCTGAGTTGAATCACAGCCTCCCTAACCAGACGTACAGTTATCACGGCAACTAGAACTGGTCTACAAAATCCTTGTCTTCATCAAGCTGCTGGTTCTATCCTTCACTTCCCTTTACTTTACAGTTTGTCTTCGTGAAGTCATTGCATTCCTGTATGATCTGATTGACTTCACTAAGTGAAGACACTGTACTTTTTGGCTTCATACTATCTTCCATCCTGATCCATACTACCAAGCTGCTGATAGTCTTCGTGTTTTCACTTCATTGCTTACTTGACTATGGCTTATCTAGTGTAGTCTATCTTCCGCCGCATATCAATAGGTTCATTTCTATCGTTTGTCTTCAAAGCCCCCGTGTTTTGAAGACTTTCATAAAAATTGCCTATTCACCCCTACCCTCTAGTCGATAACTAGCACTTTCAATAATACTACCAAGTAAGCATATAACCAGCTAGATGCATGCACATCAACGGTACTGCATAACAGACGGTAAGCATGCATCAGCACGAACATCACTACTACCAGCATGTACTACTACGAAGCATGACATGTAACAATAATACTAGCAAGAAGTACAGGATAACAAGATGCAGAAGAGCATAGAATGAAGGTGAACACATGGCTACTGCATGTACTACTATAAGCATTACCGAAATAACGATAGCAGTTACAAACAAACAAGCACTTATTAAATGTTTAAGTACAAAACCTTGGCTACTGCATGGCTATCATGAAAGTGGTTGTCGCGCCTTGCCTGGGGATGGAGAATACACCGGGGAGAAGTGCAGGAAGCTCGCGGAAGGAATCGCTGGATAAGTTTCTCCCTCGGAGGGGGATGATTAGGGGCAAGGGCATAAAGGTCATTTCCAGTATGTCAACACATAATGAAAATGATATGAACAAAACGGGCTCGACGAGACGAAGACGTGGGCATTGGAATCACCTCAATCAAAGTTTTGAGCAAAAAGATACGAGGGGTTTTCTGCCAGGGACCCATCTGCAATAAAAATAATTACAGACTGGACCTAGACACAAAAAGAGAAAGAGTATAGCAGGGAATACGTTTCTTAATATGGAAAACATACTCTGCACTTGTCGTCTCCACTTAACCCATGTGGCAATGGCGGGGTCAGGGCCTGTCTCACTTACAAGTGGGTCCCACCTCTCTCTCCTCCCCCTCCTTCTTCCTCCTCCTTCCTGACGGCGTATAGAGGTAGGGTGAGGTCAGCCGCCCTGACGAGGCTTGCCGGAGCTACAGGGCACCTCCGGCGAGGCTCCGCCCATGGATGAGATCAGTTGATCATGGCGCATCTGCTGAGCTCATCCATGACCGGTGAAGAGGACCGAGGCGACGACGACCCTAACACCGACGGATGGCGGCTACGGTGGAGATGGGCATGGGGCTCTGGTGGCAAGAAGACAGAGAAAACTCTCGGGATGGCTTCGCTGGAGTTGGAGAGTGCCACCAGTGAAGAAATGAGGGAGAGAGGAGGCCAGCTTCGAGGGAATTTAGGTGGACAGGCAGCGGCGGCCATGGCAGCGTTGGCGGTCGAGGAAGCGCTCCCGGGCTCGGGTGAGTAGCTAGGGAGGGACTGGGAGGACGCTGAAGCTGCTGGTGAGGTCAAGGGGATGCGGGGTGGGGTATATATAGCCGGGGCGACGCGGTGCCACCGCGGACGCATGGCCGAGGCTCGGGGCATGCCCGTGTATGCGTGTGCATGCCTGCATGTTGGACGGAAGGCGGCATGGAGGAGCAGAGGGTTGTTTCACGGGGCAGAAGATGTCGAGGAGTACGGGGAAGAAATGGCTAGTGGAGGAAGACGACGACCGGCTACAGTTGTCCGTGGGCGCACAGCGACGAGCGCCAGCGAGCGAGCTGTAGGAGGGGGGAGGGGTACACGGAGAAGAGGACGACGAGGCAGAGCTTCTAGACACGCCCGTGCACGCTGAGGCGCCGAGCAGGGGAGGGCCCGAAGCAAAACGACGCTCTGGGCACGTCTACTGCATGCCAAAACAGTGGTCATCGCGCAGACTGGCATCGAGGTCATGCAACAAGCTCGCAAAGGATGTCTGGGGTGTTGTCCCTCCAATATGGGTCAGAGTTGAGGTGATGAAACGAGCAGAGGCACAGAGTGCAGAGGGAAACAGGCTTCACAAGTTTGCTGTAGCAAACTTGACCGCACTGTTGTGATCAACTTAGTGAGGTTAAGAGGAAAGCTTGATGAGGTTTAGGATAGGAAGTACTATATTCTTGTTAATTTTGAGGTGATTAGGACAAGTATTTAATACACTTGCTTTTCAAATGCATAAACTAGTCCAGAACCAAAAACATGAAGTAGCACTCACTAGGAGTGATGTAATGATCTTAAAATGATCATGGCAGGATGATTTGATCATATGAGAGTGCTAGTAATTTCATACCATTTGGCCAAGCCAAAATGGGACTTCCTACATAAAACACCTCTCTGGACAGAATCTTAGGAACAATCCTGAGGGAAAATGGATAAATGAAATGATCCCAAATCTTGTGGAGATAGGATATATGGATAGGATAAGGTCCTCGAAAAATTTCAGCAATATTGAAGCAATATAAAATATACTTGCTTCACAAAGTGAAAACTTGACCACGGAACAAGAATTGATGCTAAGCCCACATAGGGGCATGACATGAGCTCAAATTTGGATTAGAGTCCTAATTTGACCAAATGAAGGATGTGGCAAAGTTTCAACTCATCTGAATATTCCTAGTTCATACCTCCTTCACAAAGTTCATTTCTAGACAGAAACTTTGGAAATTAGCTGAAAAATATTCACTAGATAAATGAGGTTTAAATTTGGCATGGGGCAATGATACGGATAGGAAAAGGTGTCCAAAAAGTTTGGAGGCAAATGGGCAGAGATAAATAGCACTTGCTTCACAAGTGCCATTTAGGACAGAATAGAAAAAGAATTAATTGAGCATGATTAGGAACATGGAAAATGAAATATTTTGCCATATTTGACGAAGATATGACCCAAAGAGTCTATGAGAATTTTTTTGGAAATTTAGGAGTGATGGAAATATAGGTTGCTTCACAACCTAGGATAGACATGGTTATCTATATCTATATCTATACCTACTAATAAAGCAAGGTGCGTTTCTCCAATTTTTTCATCCGTTCACCACCGAAAATATTTTTCTTATATCCGAGGTGGTACAAATTTTCGTGGTCCATCTGCTAAAAAATAAAAAGTTTTGTCCAAAATTTCGTATGTGGGCCGCACGCACTAAGGCCCAAAAAAGCCACCCATTTATATCCTGCGAACACAGCTGGGAAACCTTATTTGTCGCACAGTGCGGCATATAGTTGGAGCTTCCCATCGATCTCCCAATGTTGGGCCGGCCCATTTCGGATTTTTCTGTGTTATTTTTCTATTTTTATTTTTTCCATTCCAATTTATTTTTTCCTTTGCCCATACATTAATTTTATAAATTTTCCAAAATTTTGTTTTTTGTACTTTTTTGTTAAATCTTTGAATTTCAAGATTTATTCCCATTTTTTTAAAAAAAATGGAAATTTAAAATTTTATTTTAGTTGAAAATTTGTTTCAAAATTGAAAAAATGTTCGCATTCTTAAAAAAATGAATTTTTTTTCTAGATATCTAAAATAAATTTCATTTCAAAATAACGGAAATTCGAAAAATATTCATTTTATCGAAATGTTCACGAATTCAAAATAATATTCGTGATTAAAAAGACATTTTTGAAAATTTATTTTAATGTTCAAAACAAGTTTCCAGTTTAAAAAAAATGTTCACAAATTCGAAAAATGTTCATTTCTCCGCCTTAAAAATGGTCCTGTTTTCAAGAAGTGTTTATAAATTTAAGAAAAATCTTCCTATTTCAAATTTGGTTTTCCTTTTTCTAGAAATTAACGTTTTTTCAGAAAAATGCTCACATGTTTAAAAAAGTCAGGAGGTCACCACAAAACCTCGACAAGGAGGCGGACCTGAAGGAAAAAAATGCACGAATTGGGAAGTGGCCGCCACTCCCACCAACCCCACATGACCCGCGAGAACACCACAGCTCTCCGCCGTATCGCCCCACTATTGTGTGGACACCATTTTGATGGATACATCAATTATCTCTCCCGATGCTTCTCGCAAAAAAATCTCTCCCGTTGCAACGCACGGGCATATGTGCTAGTTCCTTTAATGGAAAAAAGAATATTCCTTAGAAAACTAATATTGAGGTTGTAAATCCAAAAATTCTGAAAAATTAGGAGAACGTGGGAAATTTGTATATTAATCTTGTGTGCAGAAATTCAGAGCAAATGCACGTTTCTGTGATTTATGGAAATTATTTTACTGGCCGCAAAAGTTTCTGTTTTCCAACAAGATCAAATCAACTATCACCCAACATGATCCCAAAGGCTTTGCTTGGCACAAACACTAATCAAAACATAAAAAAGCATCTAATCAGAGGCATCTTTATATATTTATTGCAAAACAGCAAGGAAAACAAAAGGCAAAAAGATAAAGATTGGGTTGCCTCCCAACAAGCGCTATCAGTTTACGCCCCTAGCTAGGCATAATGCATAGATCTAAGTTTTGTCATCTTTAGTTTTAGATCCATAAGATGCCCTCATGATTTATTGATATGGTGGCTTAATTCTTGCTCTAGGGAAGTGTTTCATACCCTTCCTTAGTGGAAATTGAAATTTAATATGGCCTTCTTTCATATCAATCATGGCACCGATAGTACGTAAAAAGGGACTACCAAGTATAATTGGACAAGAAGGATTGAAATCAATATCAAGAACAATAAAATCTATAGGCACATATTTCCTATTTTCAAGAATAAGAACATCATTAATTCTTCCCATAGGCTTTTTAATGGTAGAATCCGCCAAGTGCAAATTAAGAGAACATTCTTCAATATCAGTAAGACCAAGCACATCACATAAAGATTTCGGAATTGTAGAAACACTAGCACCCAAGTCACATATAGCAAAACACTCATAATTTTTAATCTTGATTTTGATAGTAGGTTCCCCACTACTAGAAAAATGGCTATAGATGGGATTGACACTAATGGCGCACCAGACAAGCGGTGCGCCATTAGTATATACTAATGGCGCACCACCTTCTTGTACGCCATTAGAGCTGAAACTACTAATGGCGCACCTGGCCCAGGATGCGCCATTAGTATCCAATTTTTTTTTGAACTAGTGCGCCTGTCCAAACATACTAATGGCGCATCCAGACACAGTGCGCCATTACTAGTTGTAACTAGTAATGGCGCACCTGTCGGAAAGTGCGCCACTAATGTTATTTTTTTATTATATTTTTTATTCCTTTTTTTGCAAAACTACTAATGGCGCACTGTTCGACCGTGCGCCATTACTAGTTTAAACTAGTAATGGCGCACTGTGGAACAGTGCGCCATTAGTATGTTTTTTTGCAAAACTACTAATGGTGCACCACCAGAAGGTGCGCCATTAGTAACCTGGATTACTAATGGCGCATTTAGATTTGGTGCGCCATTAGTAAGTGGGCAGCAACAAGATATTTTGTACAGCCTCTCCTACCCACACTCACTTTCTCCCCACTTCATTCTCTCCACCTCCTCCTTGTCTCGGGTGCCTCCTCTTTTTCACCTCATTTCCACCATAGATTCATTCAATTTAAGTGGTTAAGTTACCTTGTTTTGATAGGTAAGTAAGGGGGGAAGCTATATTTATGTTGTTCTCCCTACAACAATGTGCACATGCACTTTTTATGGCCTAGCTAGATCTATGTATGTTCGTGGTGTTGCATATGTTTGTGGTGTTGCATATGTGTTTGTGTTTGGAGGTGTACCGGTATTTGAAATGCGATAGTTGCCAATATTTTGCCGAAATGTTGATTCATTTCCGTTTCGGCGAGAATTTTGGCATTAAGAATTCTTTTTGGTCCTATTTTTAGGGAAAGTCATGCCAAATTTTTTCTTGGTTCTAAAATATCGTTTTGCTCTACCCGGCAGGCGACCATGGTCCGCACGATGACCGAAGGCATCGTGAATAGGCTTTTGAGGTCCACGAAGGCCGAGATGCTTCAAAAGAACGAGACGGAGATAAGATGTCTGTGTCGAAGATGCAAGCTGAAGAGCCTTATTGCGGACCCGGAATCCGGGCAGGTGCGGGACCACCTGCTCTTGCGTGGTTTCATGGATGGCTATCGGTGGCAAGGTGATGAAGATAACTACGAAGTCGTCCATGGGGTCCAGGCAAGAAATGAGGAAGGGCAGCAAGAAAACCACCGCGGCTCGGGCGGGCGAGAAGACGAAGAATCCCCAGGAGATGATCACGACGGTGATGCTGTACACAGTCATCATGTAGAAGATGCAGGACATGATGATGAGGAAGATGCCGGAGCAGACGACGGGCATGATCATGAGGATGATGATGCCGGCGGAGCAGACGACGCTGGACCATCGATGGGCTGGGTGCAGGACCCTCATATTCAAGAGCTGCTTCTCAAGCAGACGGATAACGCAAGAGCTGCCGCCCGAGAGAAAGCCAAGATGGATCAACTTGAGTTAGATGCGGTTACTCCATTGTATGAAGGATGCAGGCCCGAGGATACCCGCCTGAAAGTAACGCTCATGGCTCTGGAGATGAAGGTAAAATACAAAATGACCGACGCATGCTTCGACGAGAACATGTCATTCTGGCACGAACGTCTTCCCAAGGGGAACAAGTGCCCGACCAGTTTGGAGGAGGCAAAGAAAATCGTGTGTCCTCTGGATTTACCGCACGTGAAATACCATGTGTGCATGAACAATTGCATCGTTTATCAGGACGAGCACGCGGAGTCTACCATATGTCCGGTGTGCAGCGTCACTCGATACAAGAAGAGGAAGAAAGCTCCTTGAAAAGTGGTGTGGTACTTTCTGATCACTCCTCGTCTGCAGCGGTATTGCGCGGACCCTAAGGTAGCAAAGCTCCTGCGTTGGCACGCGGATAGGGAGGAGAAGAAGCGAGAAGATGACGCAAATGATCCGGAGATAGATAAAAAACACAAGATGCTGAGTCACCCTAAGGATGCGAGCCAGTGGCAAGCGTTGAACTTCGAAGACCCAGAATTTGGGAACGATCCAAGGAACATCATGCTGGGCGCGAGCACCGATGGAGTCAATCCGTTTGGCAGCCAGAGAAGCACACATAGCACCTGGCCTGTGTTTGTGTGGATGTACAACCTTCCCCCCTGGTTGTGCATGAAGAGGAAGTACATTCACATGAGTATGCTAATTGAAGGACCAAAACAACCAGGGAACAACATCAATCTGTATCTGGGGCTGCTGAAAGAGGAGCTTGACACGCTGTGGAAAACGCCAGCCAATACGTGGGACGCCGCAGAGAAAGAATATTTCCCTATGAGAGCCGCCCTGCTCACGACGGTGCACGACTATCTCGGTTACGGATATGTCGCGGGGCAGGTGGTCCACGGATTTTCGGGATGCGTCAGGTGCATGGATGACACAACGTATCGCCAGCTAGATAGAGATCCTGGGTCTTCGAAAACCGTGTTCATGGGACATCGAAGGTGGCATCGCGACGATGACCCATGGAGAAAACGCAAGGATCTGTTCGATGGTGAAACCGAACCCCGAGGACGCCCGCGTATGAGGAGTGGCGAGGAAATAGACGAGCTGTTGAAAAATTGGAAAGACTGCCCACTGCCAGGAAAGAAGCAAAAGGCGCCAGAGCCGGGAAAGAAGCGAAAGGCGCCAGTGCCGCTGCTGAAGGTATGCAAAACGAGGTCTGTTTTCTGGGACTTGCCGTACTGGAAGATCCCCCCGTGTGGCTCACAGCCTTGATGTCATGCATATCACGAAGAACGTGTGCGAGAGTCTGCTTGGTACCCTGCTCAACATGCCAGAGAGGACCAAAGATGGGCCGAAAGCAAGGGTAGACTTGAAATCAATGGGCATCAGGCAGGAGCTTCATGCTATATATGATGATGATGATGATGATGATGATGATGATGATGAGGCGAAGCAGGACACGGAAAGTCGTCGCAAAGGCAAAAAGGCCAAGAAGACCGGGAATGACTACCCTCCCGCGTGCTTCACTCTAAGTCAGGAGGAGATCGAGCAGTTTTTCACCTGCCTCGTAGGAGTAAAACTTCCTTACGGTTACGCGGGGAAGATAAGCAGATACCTAGACCCAGCGAAGCTGAAGTTCAGCGGGATGAAGTCTCACGACTGTCACGTGCTGATGACGCAGATACTTCCAGTTGCAATCCATGGGATCATGGACGCGCACATCCGTGAAACCCTATTTGGCCTATGCAACTTTTTCGACGTCATCTCTCGGAAGTTTGTTGGCGTGAGGCAACTCAGAAGGCTACAGGAAGAGATCATGGTGATACTATGCATGCTTGAGATGTACTTCCCGCCCGCATTCTTCGATGTTATGGTGCATCTGCTGGTCCATATCGCGGACGATATCATCCAACTCAGGCCGACGTTCCTGCACAGCATGATGCCGTTCGAAAGGATGAATGGTGTCATCAAAGGATACGTTCGCAACATGTCACGTCCAGAGGGAAGCATAGCCAGGGGCTTTCTGACCGAAGAGTGCATCTCCTACTGCACGAATTATTTAGGCATCGAGAACCCCATTGGTCTGCCCGTCAACAGGCACCTCGGCAGGCTCGCTGGATGGGGTCACCGTGAGGGTCGCCGCGAAATGCATGTCGACTTCAAGGGTCGACTCGCCGACTTTGAAAGAGCAAACCTAGTCGCGCTACAACACATAGACGTGGTCGATCCTTGGGTGGTAGAGCACAAAACCTTTATTAAGAAGACGTACAATGACCGAGGCCAACAGAGGACGGACGGAGATATACTCAAAGAGCACAACTCATGTTTCACACGTTGGTTCAAGCAGAAGCTTCTGTCGTACCCTTTACATGAGGATTCTTCCACGGAAGAACAAGTCATATTCGCCTTGTCACAGGGCGCCGAGCACAACCTGATGACCTATGAGGCGTATGATATCAACGGCTACACATTCTACACCGAGGCCAAGGACATGAAGAGCGATGGTTATCAGAACTCTGGGGTAACGATGGAATCCTACACCGGTAACAATAAGGACAGATATTACGGAAGGATCGAGGAGATCTGGGAGCTGAGCTACGCTGGAGAGAAGGTCCCGATGTTCCGTGTGAGATGGGCCAAGAGCGTCCTAAAAGAAGACCAGTATTTCACCACCATGGTTATAACCGAAGCCAAATCCAAGACCGCGGGCACAAACGTCACAGCGAAAAATGAGCCATGGGTACTGGCTTCCCAAGTGGACCAATGCTTCTTCATTACCGACCCGTCAAAGCCCAGTCATGTTGTCGTGAGGAGAGGCAAAAGGAAGATCATCGGAATGGATGGAGTAGCCAATGAGCAAGACTTCGACAAGTACGGCGACCCGAGGATCGAACATGACAACGATGATGAAGTAGCAGCATGCACCACAAGAAGAAGCAGGACCACCCTACCTAAAGGACGTCCGTTCCACAGAAGAACTCCATTTGCGAAAAAGAAGGGCAAGAAGATTGTGAACAGATAGCTAGCTAAGATCGATTGTATTTAAATCGTAGCCTTCATTTCTCGATTGTATTTCATGGGCACTTTTTGAACTATCATGAATATTTTTAAATTTCATGGACACTCGATCTCGATCCCCCTCCATCTCGATCGCTATCCCACCTCGCCAGATCCGGTCCCCCTCGCCGCCGAGCACCCCCCGGTCCACTGGCCGCCGCCGCCGACCCCCCGCACCCTCGATTCCCCTACTCAACCGCCGCCGCCGA
>NC_041384.1:665670251-665670881 GCF_002162155.2 Triticum dicoccoides
GCCGCCGACCCCCCGCACCCCGTGCACCCTCCCCCGCTCCACCGGCATTACTGTTTGATGATATTTTTTAAAAAATTATTACTGTCTTATAAAAAAATATTACTGTTATGATTTAAACAAGTTTGAACATATTTAAACACAAATAAGTATCAAACAACATTTTAAATGCATAAAAAAAATTTGTGGAGCCTGGGAATTGAACCCAGGACCTCCTGGTGTGAGAATTGGCTGCTGACCAGTCGAGCTAGTAGAGGGAACTTGGTGTGGATTAGGTCAGGTGGAAGATAACTTGTTGGCTCGAGCAGAAATAAAAAAAATACTAATGGTGCACCACGGTGAGGTGCGCCATTAGTATGGATGTACTTATGGCACACCTAGGGGTGGTGCGCCATTAGTATTGTGCACCCCTTCGCCTGATCCCCCCTTCCCTCTCCCCCTCGCCAGTTCCCTCTCCCTCGATCCACCGCGCCGCTCCTTCCCTCGTCCCTCCCTCCACCGCGCCGCCGCCGCCGCTGCCCCGACCCACTGCGCCGCAGCCGCCCATGCGCCCCCGCCGCCTCCCTCTCCCCTTCCTCCCCCTCGAGCCCGCGATCTCCTCGGACGGACGGCAGCGTGAGCCTCCCCGTGCTC
>NC_041384.1:665671145-665748735 GCF_002162155.2 Triticum dicoccoides
CACTCTCCACCGCCGCCGCCAACTCCCGTGCCCGCTCCACACCCGCTCCGGCTCCCCCGCGCCCGCTTTGACGACCCCCGCGCCCGCTCCACACCTCCGCGCCTCCCCACTTCCCCTCCCCTCGCGCTGCTTCACCCGACTAGGTCGTCCCCGTCGACACCGCATCGTCCCCGCGACCACCGTCGTCCCCGCGACCACCGGCCCTCCTCCGCCGAGACGACCAGGCGCCGCCATCCGTGGACTTCCTCGAGCTCTATCCCCGTCTGCGCGAAGATCCCCTCCACTCCGCGGGCAGGGGCTCTTCTCCTGCCGCTGCAGCTACAAGAGGAGAGGAGCACCGGCCAGCCACCACCGACGGACGCCTTAGTTTGGTACGACCTCGACCCCTTCACTGTTTTTTGCTTCAAAATTAAGTTTGTAGAGCCAACAGGCATAGTATCCATTAACTGGAACAAAGACAATCTGTATTCACAAACTGCAGTATTTCTTCCTGTTCCACAACTGGGCGTTGTAGCCTGACATAAAGAGAATCATGAACCACTTTTCTTTTAATTAAACACCTATAGTAGTATACTTGACTGAATTTAAACACTTGCAGTAGTACTTTGACGAGTCTCCTTGATCAACTAAATTTAAACACTTACAGTCTTTCTACTGCTGCTTGATCAACTGGAGTACTCTAGTACTTGATCAGTAGCTACTTTGGTGTAGCAAGTGTAGCACCTGTAGTACTCCATTTGGTACTCCATCTGGAGACTTTAACTAGATCAGATTAGGTACTCCATTTGCTGTAGTACTCTAGTTAACTGAAACTAGTGACATCACTTGAAGCAACTTAAGTCTGAATAATCAAATTCATCATACACTATTACTTGAATAAAAGATTATGTGCTTGCAGTGGAGTGCATGCGTTTTGGAGTAGCATCAGTAGCTACTGTTACTTTTCCGCATGAAGTACAGTACTGGAGTAGCAAGTGTACCAGTATTATTGGAGTAAAAAATTCAGTTAAGTTGTGCAGTTGTGTGCTCCTGCTTGCTCTTCTCTGAATCTTTTAAGTTAAATGAAACCTTTTTACTCTAGTAGAATTAGATGAATTTTGTCAGTACTGTGTATTTAAATGAATCTTTTGCTGTGTATTTAAATGAAAGATGAGTATAAATACGGTTTGGTTAAAACCGAGATTCAGTATCTTGAACTACTCCAGTTGTTTAAATTTGACTTGCTATTTCTGTTATGGTTTTGTGGACAATATTTGACCTTATGGTAACTAGTTGGGGGTCAGGTTTTGGGGTTTTGATTATTGGTATGAAGTACTGACAGAGGATCTTATTCACACCAAGTTTTAGTTAAACACTGGTACTTGAATGATTTTGTGCTACTTCTCTTGATGGAGAATGGCATGTTAATACCATATAGGTACCCAAATAATGTTGCTATGATGTATTGGGGGAGAAATGGTCCAGTATTGCTTGTAGTGGTTTGTCCAAAATGTTGAATGATACTGCTTGGAGATGCATATATTGTTTCACCTCTTGACATGCCAATGTATTTTCCATGTTGTGATGGAGGCCTTTTTTGCCTTGTCCACCCGAGAGGCCCTTGAGTTTGCTGGAATGTCGATTAACTTCCGTTCCGGCAAATTCGGGTACTCCATATGTCCTATTTTCAGCAAAGGTCATGCTGAAATTTTCCGTGAATTTTAGCATGACTTTGCTAAAAATAGGACATATGGGGTACTTGTGACTAATGCATGGGCCGGGGTATCTTAGTAGTTAATTAAGTAGGATCAAGTGCCCCGGCGTACTTGTGACTAATGCATGGCTTTTAGGGTGCCTCGGTGTCGATAAAAATAGAAATGATGAAAGCTTAGGCTTTTAGGGTGCCTCGCGTTGAAAAACCCTCAATGAAAAAAGCTTACCTTTTAGGATGCCTCGGTGTCGACAAACCCTAAATGATGAGACCATGATCTTGTTCCTTGACAATAACCAACTTTTTGACCAAACTTTGTTCCTATTTAGAGAGAAACATGGCCAACAACGATGAGGCCGGGGGTTCGGGCGTCAAGGCATTCTGGGAGCTGTCCCGGGAGATGGAGGAACAACCTCACTTGTATGAGGACGCCGCCTTCCCCACCGATCCTGAGACCACTGATGGTACCGTCGAGGATGGCCCCACTGATGCCACCACTGATGGTGCCGCCGAGGATGCCACCACTGATGATGGCAGCGCACGCACAAATGGCAGCCAACCGAAGAGGCAATGGAAGGACCGGCGCCCGACCGTGCTCCGCACCCTCAAGGAGGAAGTTACTGAAGTGGACTCCGACGGGAATCCAACGGCGCCCGAACGAATAGTCAAGGGGTACTCGCTTCAGCTCGGGTGCATTCTCCGGAGCACCGTCTCGATCAACACCGAGAACCTGAGGCATCCCGACCGAGGGAATTTGCGCAACATCCTCTTCACGAAGCTGCACGAACGATACAAGTTCCCCGTTGAATTCGAAAACACAAGCCTCAAAGGGAATAAAGTGAACAATGCTGCCCTCACGAAGATGAGCAAGGCCCTGTCTACTTGGAAAAGCAATGTGAAGAGAATGATCGAGAAAGGTGAGAGTTATGAGAAGATCAAGGAGAAAAATCCTTCGATCACCGAAGATGACTACAACGACTTCAAGATCAATTGCTCGAGCACCGCAAACTCCGAATCAAGTAAGTGGGGGAAAGAAATGCGGGAGCTGAACTTAGGGGAACACACACTCGGTCCCGGCGGTTACAGAGTGGCGGAGCCTATATGGGACAAGGAGGAGGCGGACCGTGCCGAGCAAGGCCTACCGCCCCTCTTTGATAAATACGGTGACAAGCAGACCAGGAACTTTGTCAGGGCCCGGTACAAGACCCGAAAACAAAGGAGCTTACCACGGATCCGAAGACCAGGGCGCTTGAGCTTGTTCTGGTAAGGAATACACCCCCGTGTAATTAGCTCCATATGGTTGCATTCTAATTAATGAAGCCAAATTTCTTAATGGTTCACATTCCTTCCACAGGCGACTGAAAGCAGTAGGGCGGGGTCGACTAAGAGCAACCCTTGGGACACCACTCTAAATAGGGCGTTGAATGTAATGAAGAACAAGGATAAGCTCAGTAAGCCGATGTCAGCTGGTCGTGTGGCCGGCAAAGGTTTGTCGACAAAATGGTCATCATACTATAACACTGGTGGGCGAAAGGAGAAAAAGACCAGCTCGGAAAGCCAGGCGCGCGAGGTTCAAGAACTCAGGGCACAGGTGGCGCGGATTCCGGAGATTGTCCAAGAGCAAGTGGAACAACAACTCAGAAGGACGATCACCGCCATTGTGCCTACCTTGATCCAGGGGATTAGTGTGTGGATTGCGGGCGGCCAACAGGGGCCGCCCCCGATTCCTAGCTTCACGGCCAGCAACTCGCAGAATGCGATGGCGGGGCCATTGGTGTCTCCGACGTCGGCACGGGAGCTTAATGCACCCGGGTGTACGCCGGTGGGCACCTCTGCAGCAAGCGGCCCCTCCGTTAACTGCACGCCCGCCGTTGGCGGTGCCTCGACATTAGCCGAGCTCGACGCCATCATCATGGTAACTAATTAAGCCTCTCTCGGCCGAGGACTTCATCTCCTTGCCTTTGACTGGGCATCCCTGACGCCCTACATGTTTTCACAGGGCACCGCCGACGTTCCGTGCACTCTCCTGCACTTCGTGAACAATGAGTTGGTCGATGTCGCCAAGGGAAAAATCGTTCAACCGGGCAACCCCTTGTTCCACAGTACCCAGATGCCACCCAACTTGTTTAGGGTTCAACTGGTTCGGGTAGTGCCAGGCTGCGACGAGTTGTTACCTCCGATTCGACCCGTCGGGGCCGACGATGATGACGTGATGACCCTCAGCGCCTGCCTGAGTTGGCCCCTGCTGTGGCCGAAGAGCCAGATTCGTTTGGGGGCGGGGGACACCACCCCAAAGACAACACCGCCAGTCGTGCCGGCGCCAAGTCGGCCCCATGGCAAGACCGCCGCAACGGTGCCAGACATCCCTATGCCACTGGATCCAAACATGCATATGGCACAGGATCAGAACGACGATGACGATGATACATTTGCCAACGTCGATCAGTACTTTGCCGATCATGGGTACGGTGGCGACTTCATGGGGCCTCCTTCTCAAGAACCCAACCCAACAAAAGACGTGCGCGATCTAGCTGGTAGCACGGAGAAGCCAAGTTGCAACAGGCGTCGTCTGCAGTTCAGCTCTCAGGAGACACCTCCAACTGCCGACTTCACCGAGCCTCAGATAGGCGAGGTGCGAAATATGATCAGCCCCAACAGACTCAAGAAGGCGGTCTGTGAGCAGAACTCGGTCCCATTACAGGAGAAGAAGAAGGCACGCAAAAGAAAGACTAACAAGGGTGCAGGCCAGCCGGCACCGAGTACGATCCGTGCTCAGGACGGGCCACCTTCACCTGAGGATATCTTGAGGGTGCATGTGGCGGGTAGGCCGATGCTACCGAGAAATATGCTCGATGCTGCAACTGGTGCTATGCGGAGTCTGCATGACAGTGTTCTTTCTTTGGAGAAGCGGCGTCTCGGAGAGAAGGATGTGGCATACCCGGTTTTCGCGGCCAAGGTGCCAGAGGGCAAGGGCTTTGTGGATAACTCCATCGGGGGTACGATCGTCCTACGGTTTGATGACATCCACGCTATGTTGAACCTTCATCCGCTGCACTACACCTTTGTTCGGCTATTTTCGCTGAGTATGGAGATGCGGATCATTCGCGACAAGACCCCGGACATCGTGATAGTCGACCCCTTCTACATGTGTGCCAAGATCTTGGGCAGCACTGGGGACCGGCAAGTCGCGACTTCTTACCTCGAAGGTGTCATTCTGGCAAACCAAGATAAGGATAACTTCCTCGTGCCTTACTTTCCCGAGTAAGTCCTCCCCTCAACTGCCCCGTAACATATGAATTCTTAGATTTCGATCGTTTTTCTTTTAACATTCCGTGTTTTTGCAGTGACACACATTGCACGCTCATCCTCCTAAGCCCCAAATATTCCTTGGCCACGTATTTCGACCCGGACCATTAGTCGAACGTAGACTACACAAATGTCAAGAAGGTTCTTGATGATGTTCTCCCCGGCTATGTCAAATCTGGAGGCACCTTCACCAGGCCTATTCGTAAGTACGGCAAGCACGTGTTCTCCCACAATACGACGTTCTGCTGCGTCAAGCAGCTGCCTGGCGGTCAGAAGGGTGCCTACTATGCCATCCATCACATGCGGGCAATCGTACGGGACCATCATCAACTTCTGCTACCGAGTAAACTCAAAGATTGGGCCGCGAGCGTGTCGGCAATCCAGGACGCGGACATCAGACAAGAATTCTTCCGCATCCAGTCGGAGTTTGCGGAAATCATCCATCAAGATGTCCTTCATACCTCGGGGCAGTTCTACCTCAGAAATCAACCGTCCAACAGTGACATCGACACAATGCTACAAATGCAGGCTGACAACGACCGTTATTTCATGACTCCCACGATAGACGGCGGCTTCATCCACGCTCCGGTCCCTTGAGTCGAGTCGAAAGCAGTGATGCTGTGTCTAGTTCTGAAACATCGATTCGGCTCATGTTGTAATTAAACTTTAATGAACTTGTAGTATGTCTCTTTGGTTTCGAGAGTCGTTCAACTTAGATGTAATCGATGCTATTAATGTCTTGCTTTTCTCTTCCGATCGTTCTGTTGCATACTTATATATTGCTTATGTATTGTCTGTGAATTGGTACTAACGTTTCGTTTGGCTACTGCATAGCGCTGCCGTCGTATGTCGTGTACAAGGGTAAGGTTCCCGGAGTCTACGACGACTGGGAGGAGTGTCGGAGACAGGTTCACCGATTCAGCGGTACCAGTTACAAAGGGTACACCACTAGGGCCGAGGCCGAATCTAGATACGCCCGCTATCTAGCGGGAGAGGGGAGGGAGCGCTGGAGGAACCGGATGAAGACGAGTTTCATCGTGATGATGCTCATCGTGATGACCGCAGCTCTCTTCTATGTGATGGTAGTTTAGATGATCGATATCGACTTCTAATGTGAAGACAAACTCGCTACTCGCGGTCTCGAGACTTGTAATATAATGTTCTATCTTTGTTCGGTCTTTTCAATTCGGAGACTAATATGATGAATTGTATTCGGAGACTAATATGATGAATTGTATTCAGAGACTAATCTTCTATTGTATTCGATGAATCTGTTGTTGATGTGTGCTGTCTATATTTTGTCCAATTATACATTTTGTAACCTGTGCAAAAAACAGAAAATAAAAAAATAAAAAAACCTAATATTCATACTAATGGCGCATCAAATCACACTGCGCCATTAGTATGCCAAAGGATACTAATGGCGCATCATTAAATAGTGCGCCATTAGTATGCCGAAGTTACTAATGGCGCATCTTGTTGTCGTGCGCCATTAGTATGCCAAAGCACCTGGGTATACATGGCCCCCTGGGAGGCATACTAATGGCGCACTGTTGTATATACTAATGGCACATCTGAGGTGCGCCATTAGTATACCAGATACTTATGGCGCACTTGTGGTGCGCCATTAGTAAAATATTCTAATGGCGTGGCACTAATGGCGCACCACTAATGCGCCATTAATGGCCAAATTAGGTGCGCCATTAGTAGGCCTTTTCCTAGTAGTGCCCATTCATCATGTAATTTCCTAGGAATTGAGATCTCTAATTCCAACTTTTCTTTTAAAGCTTTCATCATGGCATCAACAATATGTTTAGTAAAAGCTTTATTTTGTTCATAAGCATGAGGTGAATTAATCATGGATTGCAACAAGGAAATACAATCAATCAAAGAGCAACTACCATAATTAAAGTCCTTGTAATCCAAGAGAGTAGGTACATCACTAGTTAAAGTTTTGACATCTCCAAACCCACTTTTATAATTTTCTCAACAAGATTTTCACCCTCCAAACCCTGCAAAAAAAGATTTTCACCCTCCAAATTATCAGGACGCCTTCTAGCTAAAGCTGACTCTTCTCCAGTCCCTTTATCACCAATTTTATTCTTACTAAACAAAGAATCAATAGAGGAAACACCAATCACTTTAAGATCTTCATCACTTTTATGAAAGGAATCACTAGAAAATGCTTTTTCTAAAAATTCTCTTTTAGCTCTAAGCATAGCGGTTCTTTTATTACTTTCATCCATAGAACCATATAAAGCTTTAATTGATTCCTCAACCTTAGGTACAAAAATTTTCATCTTGAGATTTGCTACATCATGAGAAATTCTATCAATACTTCTAGACATGTCATCAATCTTATTCAACTTTTCTTCTATTGTAGCATTGAAAACCTTTTGAGTATTGATAAATTCTTTGATATTATTCTCAAGATCAGAGGTGTTCCTATTATTATTGTAAGACGGATTACCATAGGAATTACCACAATTATTAGCGGAATTACTAGGAAAAGGCCTAGGATTAAAATTACTTTTATAATCATTGTTATTGAAATTGTTTCGCGAGATAAAATTCACATCTACGGCATCACTATTTAGCTCAATCAAAGTAGACAAGCGCACATAATTAAAATCAATAGGATCACTTTTATTAGCAACTAATTTCATAAGAGCATCAACTTTTTCACTCAAAGTACTAATTTCTTCAACCGAATTAATTTTTTTACTACTAGGTGCCATTTCGGTATGCCATTATCAATAAGTTGCCATAATATTATCAAGCAAATTAGTAGTTTCACCCGAAGTAATTTCCATAAAGGTACCCCCCGCGGCGGAATCTAAAAGATTTCAAAAAACGAAATTCAATCCCGCATAAAAAATTATGATCATCCAAAGATTTAAACAATGAGTAGGACAATTTCTTAGCATCAATTTCATTCTTTCCCAAGATTGCGCAACATGTTCATGCTCAAGTGGCTTAAAATTCATGATTTGGGTCCTAAGGGAAATAATTTTTGTGGGCGGAAAATACTTAGTAATAAAAGCATCTTTGCACTTATCCCAAGAATCGATACTATTGCGAGGCAAAGAAGAAAACCAAATTTTTGCATGATCTCGTAAAGAAAATGGAAATAATTTCAACTTCACAATGTCATTGTCCACATCTTTTTTTCTTTTGCATATCGCATAATTCCACAAATGTGTTAAGATGGGATGTGACATCCTCACTAGGAGTACCGGAAAATTGATCTTTCATAACAAGGTTCAACAAAGCGGCATTAATATCACAAGACTCCGCACTAGTGGCGGGAGGAGCAATCGGAGTGCTAATAAAATCATTGTTTTTGGTATTGGAGAAATCACACAACATGGTGTTCTATTGACTGATCATGACTACGCAACAAGATTGCACTCAAAAGAGATCTGGCGAGAAAACGGCGAACAAAAAAGAGGGTGAATAAAACGGTAAATTTTTGTGTAGTGGGAAGATGAAAACGAGAGGCAAATGGCAAATAATGAAAATTCTAAGGAGTTAAGATTTGTGATTAGGAACCTGGTAGATGTTGATGATGTCTCCCCGGCACCAGTGCCAGAAATTCCTTTTGATGCGGCTTGAACTACGTCGGTATTTCCCCAAAGAGGAAGGGATGATGTAGCACAGCTACGGTAGGTATTTCCCTCAGTGACGAGACCAAGGTTATCGAACCAGTAGGAGAATGCTACATCTTGAACTTGCGTTGGTTTTCCGGAAGAGGAAGGGATTATGCAGCAGAGTAGCATAAGTATTTTCCTCAATTTTTGAGAACCAAGGTATCAATCCAGTAGGAGGCCACGCTCAAGTCCCTCGTACCTACACAAAACAATAGCTACTCACAACCAACACGATTAGGGGTTGTCAATCCTTTCACGGTCACTTACGAGAGTGAGATCTGATAGATATAATATTTTTGGTATAAAGATGCAAACTAAAAAGTAAAAGCAAAGTAAAAGGCAAAGCAAGATAAAGTGATGGAGCTTGATATGATGAGAATAGACCCGGGGGCCACAGGTTTCACTAGTGGCTTCTCTCAAGAGCATAAGTATTCTACGGTGGGTGAACAAATTACTGTTGAGCAATTGACAGAACTGAGCATAGTTATGAGAATATCTAGGCATGATCATGTATATAGGCATCACGTCCGTGACAAGTAGACCGAAACGATTCTGCATCTACTACTATTATTCCACTCATCGACCGCTATCCAGCATGCATCTAGAGTATTAAGTTAAAAACAGAGTAACGCCTTAAGCAAGATGACATGATGTAGAGAGATAAATTCATGCAATATAAAATAAACCCCATCTTGTTATCCTCGATGGCAACGATACAATACGTGCCTTGGTGCCCCTTCTGTCGCTGGGAAAGGACACCGCAAGATCGAACCCAAAGCTAAGCACTTCTCCCATGGCAAGAACTACCATCTAGTTGGCTAAACCAAACGGATAATTCGAAGAGACTTGCAAAGATAACCAATCATACATAAAAGAATTCAGAGAAGATTAAAATATTATTAGTAGATAGACTTGATCATCACCCACAATTCATCGATCTCAACAAACACACCGTAAAAAGAAGATTACATCGAATAGATCTCCACAAGAGAGGGGGAGAACTTTGTATTGAGATTCAAAGAGAGAGAAGAAGCCATATAGCTACTAACTCTGGACCCGAAGGTCTGAGGTAAACTACTCACATTTCATCGGAGAGGCTATGATGATGTAGAAGCCCTCTGTGATGACGGCCCTCTTCCGGCAGAGCTCCGGAATAGGCCCCAAGATGGGATCTCGTGGATACAGAAAGTTGCGGCAGTGGAATTAGGTTTTTGGCTCCTGTTCTGATCGTTTGGGGGTATGTAGGTATATATAGGAGGAAGGAGTACGCCGGAGGAGCACCGAGGGGCCCATGAGGCAGGGGGCGCACCCTAGGGGGCGCGCCCCCACCCTCGTGACCGCCTCTTTTTTTCCTTGGAGCAGGGTCCAAGTCTCCTGGATCACGCTCGGTGAGAAAATCACGTTCCCGAAGGTTTTATTCCGTTTGGACTCCGTTTGATATTCCGTTTCTTCGAAACACTGAAATAAGCAAAAAACAGCAATTCTTGGCTGGGCCTCCAGTTAATAGTTTAGTCCCAAAAATAATATAGAAGTGGAAAATAAAGCCCAATATAGTCCAAAATAGTATATAATATAGCATGGAGCAATCAAAAATTATAGATACGTTGGAGACGTATCAGGCATCCCCAAGCTTAATTCCTGCTCGTCCTTGAGTAGGTAAATGATAAAAAGAGAATTTTTGATGTGGAGTGCTACTTGGCATAATTTCAATGCAAATCTTCTTAATTGTGGTATGAATATTCAAATTAGAAAGATTCAAGACAAAAGTTTATATTGACATAAAAATAATAATACTTCAAGCATACTAACAAAGCAATTATGTCTTCTCAAAATAACATGGCCAAAGAAAGTTATCCCTACAAAATCATATAGTCTGGCTATGCTCCATCTTCACCACACAAAGTATTTAAATCATGCACAACCCCGATGACAAGCCAAGCAATTGTTTCATACTCTAAGTTTTTCAAAACTTTTTCAATCTTCACGCAGTACATGAGCGTGAGCCATGGATATAGCACTATAGGTGGAATAGAATGGTGGTTGTGGAGAAGACAAAAAGGAGAAGATAGTCTCACATCAACTAGGCATATCAATGGGCTATGGAGATGCCCATCAATAGATATCAATGTGAGTGAGTAGGGATTGCCATGCAACGGAAGCACTAGAGCTATAAGTATATGAAAGCTCAAAAAGAAACTAAGTGGGTGTGCATCCAACTTGCTTGCTCATGAAGACCTAGGGTAATTTGAGGAAGCCCATCATTGAAATATACAAGCCAAGTTCTATAATGTAAAGTTCCCACTAGTATATGAAAGTGATAACATGAGAGACTCTCTACTATGAAGATCATGGTGCTACTTTGAAGCACAAGTGTGGTAAAAGGATAGTAACATTGTCCCTTCTCTCTTTTTCTCTCATCATTTTTTTATTTGGGCCTTTCCTCTTTTTTTATGGCCTCTTTTTATTTGGGCTTCTTTGGCCTCTTTTTTTATTTATTTTATTTTTCGTCCGGAGTCTCATCCCGACTTATGGGGGAATCATAGTCTCCATCATTCTTTCCTCACTGGGACAATGCTCTAATAATGATGATCATCATGCTTTTATTTTTCTTACAACTCAATACTTAGAACAAAATATGACTCTATATGAATGCATCCAATGGTGTACCAGGATATGCAATATGATAATGACGGAGTGTGTCATGATAAACGGAACGGTAGAAAGTTGCATGGCAATATATCTCGGAATGGCTATGGAAATGCCATAATAGGTAGGTATGGTGGCTGTTTTGAGGAAGGTATATGGTAGGTGTATGATACCGGCAAAAAGTGTGCGGTATTAGAGAGGCTAGCAAAGGTGGAAGGGTGAGAGTGCGTATGATCCATGGACTCAACATTAGTCATAAAGAACTCATATACTTATTGCAAAAATATAGAAGTTATCAAAGCAAAGTATTACGCGCATGCTCCTAGGGGGATAGATTGGTAGGAAAAGACCATCGCTCGTCCCCGACCGCCACTCATAAGGAAGACAATCACATAACGGTTCACCATACGTGCATGCTACGGGAATCACAAACTTTAACACAAGTATTCTTTAAATTCACAACTACTCAACTAGCATGACTTTAATATTATCACCTCCATATCTCAAAACAATTATCATTCTTCAATCTTTTCTTAGTATTCAACACACTCAAAAGAAAGTTTCACAAATCTTGAATACCAAGCATATTATTATTAAGCAAATTACCATGCTATTAAGAGACTCTCAAACTAATTTAAGTGAAGCATGAGAGATCAATAGTTTCTTTAAAACAAATCCACCACCATGCTCTAAAAGATCTAAGTGAAGCACATAGAGCAAAATTATAACGCTCAAAAGATATTAGTGAAGCACATAGAGCAAAACTACTTAGCTCAAAAGATATAAGTGAAGCACATATAGCAAAATTAACTAGCTCAAAAGATATAAGTGAAGCACATAGAGTATTCTATCAAATTTTAATTTATGTATGGCTCTCTCAAAAGGTGTGTACAGCAAGGATGATTTTGGCATACTAAGACACAAAGACACAAATAATACAAGATGCTCCAAGCAAAACGCATATCATGTTGGTGAATAAAAATATAGCTCCAAGTAAATTACCGATGGAAGTGGACGAACGAGGGGATGCCTTCCAGGGCATCCCCAAGCTTTGACGTTTTGGTGTCCTTGGATTATCTTGGGGGTGCCATGGGAATCCCCAAGCTTAGGCTCTTGCCACTCCTTGTTCCATGATCCATCAAAAGAATTCACCCAAAACATAAAGTAGAAAACTCGTGAGCTCCGTTAGCGAAAGAAAACAAAAGACCACTTCAAGGTACTATAATGAACTCATTCTTTATTTATATTAGTGTTAAACCTACTTTATTCCAACTTCTCTATGGATTATAAACTATTTTACTAACCATAGATTCATCAAAATAAGCAAACAACACACGAAAAACAGAATCTGTCAAAAACAGAACAGTCTGTAGTAATATGTAGCTAGCGCAAGATCTGTAACCCGAAAAATTCTAAAATAAATTTCTGGACGTGAGGAATTTATCTATTAATCATCTGCAAAAATAATTAACTAAGTAGCACTCTTCCAATAAAAATGGCAGCAGTTCTCGTGAGCGCTAAAGTTTCTGTTTTTTACAGTAAGTTCAACAAGACTTTCCCCAAGTCTTCCCAACGGTTCTACTTGGCACAAACACTAATTAAACACAAAAAACACAACCAAAACAGAGGCTAAATAATTTATTTATTACTAATCAGGAGCAAAAAGAAAGGAATAAAAATAAAAATGGGTTGCCTCCCAACAAGCGCTATCGTTTAACGCCCCTAGCTAGGCATAAAAGCGAGGATAGATCTAGGTATTTCCATCTTTGGTAGGCAATCCATAAGTGGCTCTCATGATAGTTTCATATGGTAATTTTATTTTATTTCTAGGAAAGTGTTACATGCCCTTTTTTAATGGAAATTGAAATCTAATATTCCCTTCCTTCATATCAATAATCGCACCAACCGTTCTAAGGAAAGGTCTACCAAGAATAATAGGGCAAGAAGGATTGCAATCTATATCAAGAACAATGAAATCTACGGGCACATAATTCCTATTTTCAACAATAAGAACATCATTTATCCTTCCCATAGGTTTCTTAATAGTGGAATCCGCAAGATGCAAGTTTAGAGAGCAATCATCAAAATCGTGGAAATCTAGTAAATCACACAAAGTCTTGGGAATAGTAGAGACACTAGCACCCAAATCACACAAAGCATAAAATTCATGATCTTTAATTTTAATTTTAATAGTTGGTTCCCACTCATCATAGAGTTTTCTAGGGATAGAAACTTTCAACTCAAGTTTTTCTTCATAAGATTGCATCAAGGCATCAACAATATGTTCGGTGAAGGCTTTATTTTGACTATAAGCATGTGGAGAATTTAGCACGGATTGCAACAAGGAAATACAATCAATTAAAGAGAAACTTTCATAATTAAATTCCTTGAAATCCAATATAGTGGGTTTAGCAACATCTAGATTTTTATTTCTTTCAATCCCACTTTCATCAATTTCATCATTAAGATCTAAATACTCCGAATTTTTAGAATGCCTTCTAGGTAAAGGAAGATCATATTCAGTTTCATCAAGATTCATATTGCAAAATAAAGATTTAATGGGAGACACATCAATAACTTTTAGGTCTTCATCTCGATTTTCATAGGTATTGGAAGAACACGCTTTAATAAAGGCATCTTTGGAAGCACGCATCCTAGCGGTTCTTTCCTTGCACTCATCAATGGAAATTCTCATGGCTTTGAGAGACTCATTGATATCATGCTTAGGAGGAATAGATCTAAGATTTAAAGAATCAACCTCAAGAGAAATTCTATCAACGTTCCTAGCCAAATCATCAACTTTAAGCAATTTCTCTTCAAGCAAAGCATTAAATTCTTTTGTGAATTCATAAATTCTTTAACACTGTTCTCAAATTCAGAGGGCATCTTATTATAATTTCCATAAGAATTGTTGTAGGAATTCCCATAATTATTAGAAGGATTACTAGGATATGGCCTAGGATTAAAATTCCCTCTATAAGCGTTGTTACCAAAATTATTCCTACCAACAAAATTCACATCCATAGATTCATTGTTATTCTCAATCAAAGTAGACAAAGGCATATCATTAGGATCAGAAGAAACACTCTTAGTAGCAAATAATTTCATAAGTTCATCCATCTTTCCACTCAACACATTGATTTCTTCTATCGCATGCACTTTTTTTATTAGAAGATCTTTCAGTATGCCCTTGAGAATAATTAACCATAATATTATCTAGCAGTTTAGTAGCATCTCCTGAACTGATTTCCATAAAAGTGCCTCCCGCGGCCGAATCTAAAAGATTTCTAGAAGCAAAATTCAATCTGGCATAAAAAATTTGTATGATCATCCACAAATTCAAACCATGAGTAGGGCAATTACATATCATTAATTTCATTCTCTCCCAAGCTTATGCAACATGTTCATGATCAAGTTTTTTAAAGTTCATAATATCATTTCTAAGAGAGATGATCTTAGCGGGAGGAAAATTCTTAGAGATAAAAGCATCTTTGCACTTGTTCCATGAATCAATACTATTCTTAGGCAAAGACGAAACCAAGCTTTAGCACGATCTCTAAGCGAAAAGGAAATAGCTTCAATTTAACGACATCATTATCAACATCCTTTTTCTTTTTCATATCACATAAATCAACGAAGCTATTCAGATGAGTAGCGGCATCTTCACTAGGAAGGCCGGCGAATTGATCTTTCATAACAATATTCAACAAAGCAGTATAAATTTCACAAGATTCAGCATCGGTAAGAGGAGCAATCGGAGTGCTAAGGAAATCATTATTATTGGTTGTAGCGACCAGACCTCAAACAGTCTGATCTCTGTGCTCCGGTGTCATCCCTGGATCAGTAATGCTGACACCACACAGTACTCGGAGGATTTATAACAGAGTAGCAATCACACACTTATTACATCGAGTGTCTCAATAGAGAACTTATTACAATAAATATGGCTTAAGGCCATCTAATAACGATAACAACAGAAGGCTTGGAAGATAAGTGAGTCCATCAACTCCGACGGCATCACTGAGTATAGAACCACGACCTAAAAACTCCTTAATCATCGTCTGAATAGTCTGCAACATTAACGTTGCAGCCCGAAATGGGTCAGCACATGGAATATGCTGGCAAGGTAACACATAGAGAGTAATGGAATGAAACTGCTATACTATATGCATATTTGGCTGGTGAAAAGCTCTATGGTTACAGTTTTGCGTAAAGCCAATTTTTCCCTACAAGAAAGGAATAAATTTTATTTACTATCATGGTAGTTGTTAAACATTGAGAATGGTTGATAGCATCCTCAATCCCAATTAAAGTAATCATCATTAAACAAAACCGAACAAACTTAATTTAGAGTAACATGTTGAGATTCACATGATAATCCAAGTACTAGATACTCAAAAAGTCCATAACCGGGGATACGGCTAATCATGATTAGTTTATTATACTCTGCAGAGGTTTGCGCACTTTTTCCCACAAGACTCGATCGCCTCCGTTTGGTTTCTCGCACTACATGGTGTTTGAGAAGACGGATGACCGAGACATAGTCTTTCAGAAGCGCTAGCACCTTACGATGGATAGACCGTTACACCTACTTTCCCCTACATCTGCTAGTCTACCCTGTAAGAGTTCGCATGACTTAATCAACTATGCCAGAGCCCATAATGGCTTGTGGCTGCACACGGAAGTTTCTAGTATGAATAATCTCATGATCCCTTTGAGCCTGGGGGTGGCGGTCCAAAAAGAAACAGGCAATCCTGGAATACCCAGGTACCTCAATCCACCCAGATGTGTATTTATGTTGCCACCTTAGATAAACCATTAATTAACAAACTCACATCTGTCATGGATATCACTCACCCAATCCACGTCTACTAGCATAGCATGGCATAATGGCAAATGTAGAAGTGACTCCCAAAAGTTTCATAATAAAACAGGTAATAGGTACTACCTCAACTACTTCCCATCCCACAATTTAATTAGATCCTAATCATGCAATGTGTGTGGATTGATCTAATGCAATAAAACTGGGTAGTAGGAAAGGTATTATCAAAGTGTTACTTGCCTTGCTAATGATCCGCGAAACCTAGAGATTTGAAGTAACAGGCGGCACACTCCGGGTATTCTATCGCAGACAAACAAACAAGCATACAATAAGCACTCATCTAATGCACAGGTAAAACTCAAATAAGAGATCTAACCAGAAAGTTCAACTTAAGAACTCCGGTTGGCAAAAAGAATCAAATCAAATGAAGCAACGAAAGTCAAACGGCGAAAGAAAACAACTTCGTTCTACTAATCTGGATCTAAGGCAATTTTTACAGTAGCAAAAACTTGTTTAAGTTGGTTAAACGGAAAGAGGGTTTCGAGACGAAACTCTAGGTGCTTGAATCGCCTGATTCCGATAAATGAGCGAAAAGTTATACTAAAACGAAAATCAGATCAGAAATCACGATCAGAAAATAATCGCGGAAAATCCAAGAAAAAGAAAAATGACGAACGGATTAACGAACGAATGTTCCTTAACCGGATCTAAACGACAAATACGTTCGTTAAAATGAATGAACGAGCGAACACTCGCTATTTAACATAAACCGAGAAAAAAATAAAACTGATCAAAAAACGAAAACTAAAAAAACGGTGGCACGGATTTCCACGCAACCTCGGGTGGCAGGTCGACGAGGCGGCGGCGGGCGGCGGCGCGGCGGCGGCGGCGCGAGCGGGCGGCGGCGGCTCGGGTGGGGCTGGGGCTGGGGCGGCTCGGGGCTAGGGTTTCGGCCCAGGGGTGGGCCGGCTTATAAAGGCTAGTCGGGCCGGAGTCCCGGTCGGACACGGCCCGTAGGTCGGTGCGATTTAAAAAAAAATTACACGCAGAAGAAAAATAAAAAGAAATACTAAACGGACTCCAAAAATCCCGAAATAAATTTTCCCGGGCTTCTAAAATCAAGCCGCACAAGATGAACATTTATTTGGGGCCCAAATGCAATTTTGAAAAACACACATTTTTCCTAAATTCAAATAAAATAACGAAAAACTCTGAAACAAAATCTTATTTCATTTTATTATTAAATCCTCAATATTTATTTATTTTGGGAAAGTCATTTTATTTGCTCTCTCATATTTTTATAATAGAAATAATTGATGATAAAATAATTAAAATCAAATGATCCTATTCTCAAAATTTGAGAAAACTCAAATATGAAAATAACGAAATCCCCAACTCTCTCTGTGGGTCCTTGAGTTGCGTAGAATTTCTAGGATCAAAACCAAAAGCAAATAATATATGATATGCATTGATGATCTAATGTATAACATTCCAAATTGAAAATTTGGGATGTTACATTGGTATTGGTGAAGTCACACAATTTGGCATTATCTTAAGCCATCGCGACAAACAAGCAATCTAACACACGAGCAAACAAAAAGCAAGCGGGCAAAAGAGGCAAATAGAGAGGGAGGATATAGAGAGAGAGGGCAAATAAAACGGCAAGGGTGAATTGGGGGGAGAGGAAAATGAGACGCAAATGGCAAATAATGTAATGCGAGAGATAGGGATTGTGATGGGTACTTGGTATGTTGACTTTTTGCATAGACTCCCCGACAATGGCGCCAGAAATCCTTCTTGCTACGTCTTGAGCTTACGTTGGCTTTCCCCGAAGAGGAAGGGATGATGCAGCAGAGTAGCGTAAGTATTTCCCTTAGTTTTTGAGAACCAAGGTATCAATCCAGTAGGAGGCCACGCTCAAGTCCCTCGTACCTGCACAAAACGATAGCTACTCGCAACCAACACGATTAGGGGTTGTCAATCCCTTCACGGTCACATACGAGAATGAGATCTGATAAAAATAATATTTTTGGTATTTTTGGTATAAAGATGCAAAGTAAAAAGTAAAAGCAAAGTAAAAGGCAAAGCAAGATTAAAGTGATGGAGATTGATATGATGAGAATAGACCCGGGGGCCATAGGTTTCACTAGTGGCTTCTCTCAAGAGCATAAGTATTCTACGGTGGGTGAACAAATTACTGTTGAGCAATTGACAGAATTGAGCATAGTTATGAGAATATCTAGGCATGATCATGTATATAGGCATCACGCCGTGACAAGTAGACCAAAACGATTCTCCATCTACTACTATTACTCCACTCATCGACCGCTATCCAGCATGCATCTAGAGTATTAAGTTAAAAACAAAGTAACGCCTTAAGCAAGATGACATGATGTAGAGAGATAAATTCATGCAATATGAAATAAACCCCATCTTGTTATCCTCGATGACAACGATACAATACGTGCCTTGCTGCCCC
Organism: Triticum dicoccoides; assembly: GCF_002162155.2. Classification (NCBI taxonomy): domain Eukaryota; kingdom Viridiplantae; phylum Streptophyta; class Magnoliopsida; order Poales; family Poaceae; genus Triticum; species Triticum dicoccoides. Next base: position 665,689,739 of record NC_041384.1, read on the forward strand.
TTCTATCACTGGGAAAGGACACCGCAAGATCGAACCCAAAGCTAAGCACTTCTCCCATGGCAAGAACTACCAATCTAGTTGGCCAAACCAAACGGATAATTCAAAGAGACTTGCAAAGATAACCAATCATACATAAAAGAATTCAGAGAAGATTCAAATATTATTCATCGATAGACTTGATCATAAACCCACAATTCATCTGTCTCAACAAACACACCACAAAAAGAAGATTACATCGAATAGATCTCCACAAGAGAGGGGGAGAACTTTGTATTGAGATTCAAAGAGAGAGAAGAAGCCATCTAGCTACTAACTATGGACCCGAAGGTCTGAGGTAAACAACTCACACTTCATCGGAGAGGCTATGATGATGTAGAAGCCCTCCGTGATGACGGCCCTCTTCCGGCGGAGCTCCGGAACATGCCCCAAGATGGGATGTCGTGGATACAGAAAGTTGAGGCGGTGGAATTAGGTTTTTGGCTCCTGTTCTGATTATTTGGGGGTACGTAGGTATATATAGGAGGAAGGAGTACGCTGGAGGAGCACCGAGGGGCCCACGAGGTAGGGGGCGCGCCCTAGGGGGGCGCCCCCACCCTCGTGACCACCTCTTTTGTTCCTTGGAGCAGGGTCCAAGTCTCCTGGATCATGTTCGGTGAGAAAATCACGTTCCCGAAGGTTTTATTCCGTTTGGACTCTGTTTGATATTCCGTTTCTTCGAAACACCGAAATAGGCAAAAAACAGCAATTCTGGGCTGGGCCTCCGGTTAATAGGTTAGTCCCAAAAATAATATAAAAGTGGAAAATAAAGCCCAATATAGTCCAAAACAGTAGATAATATAGCATGGAGCAATCAAAAATTATAGATACGTTGGAGACGTATCAGAGAACCATGCAATACTACGTAAACGGTACCTGCACACAAAGAAGAAATACTTGCAACCCGACGTGTTAAAGGGGTTGTCCATCCCTTTCGGGTAACGGTGCCAAAAATTGTCAAGTTGATGAGATAAAATTGTAGTAGATTGATAGATGCAAATAACGGCAACTAAAATTCAGCGAGGAATTTTTGGGTTTTTGATAATATAGATCTAAAAATAAAAGATGCAAATAAACAAAAAGGCAAATAGCAATATAGATCTGGAAGTATATGATGAGAAAATAGACCGGGGGCCGTAGATTTCAGTAGTGGCTTCTCTCAAGAAAAATAGCATACGATGGGTAAACAAATTACTGTCGGCAATTGATAGAACTTCAAACAATTATGACGATATCCAGGCAATGATCATTATATAGGCATCACGTCCAAGATTAGTAGACCAACTCCTGCCTGCATCTACTACTATTACTCCACACATCGACCACTATCCAACATGCATCTAGTGTATTATGTTCGTGGAAAAATGGAGTAATGCAATAAGAACAATGACATGATGTAGACAAGATCTATTCATGTAGGAATAGACACCATCTTGTTATCCTTAATAGCAACGATACATGCATGTCATTTCCCCTTCTGTCACTGGGATTGAGCACCGTAAGATCGAACCCATCACAAAGCATCTCTTCCCATGGCAAGAAATATCAATCTAGTTGGTCTAACTAAACCAAAGATTCGAAGAAGAAATACGAGGCTATAAGTAATCATGCATATAAGAGATCAAAAGTCTCAAATAACTTTCATGGATAAAAACATAAATCTGATCATAAACTCAAAGTTCATCGGATCCGAACAAACACACTGCAAAAAGAGTTACATCAAATAGATCTCCAAGAGACAATTCTATTGAGAATCAAAAGAGAGAGAGGAAGCCATCTAGCTACTAACTATGGACCCGTAGGTCTACAATGAACTACTGACACATCATCGGAGAGGCACCAATGAGTATGATGAACCCCTCCGTGATGGTGTCTAGATTGGATCTGTGGTTTCTGGAACTTGCGGCGGCTGGAATTGTTTTTCGTCGACTCCCCTAGGGTTTCTGGAATATTGGGGTATTTATAGAGCCAAGAGGCAGTGCGGGAGGCGACCGAGGTGGGCACAAACCTGCTAGGTGGGTTGTGCTCCCCTCGGAGCCCCCCTGATACTTCTTTGGCCCAATGGGTGTCTTCTGGTCCAGAAAAAATCACCAAAAAATTTCGCTGCGTTTGGACTACATTTGGTATTGATATTCTGCGAAGTTAAAAACAAGCAAAAAACAACAACCGGCACTTGACACTATGTCAATAGGTTAGTCCCAAAAAATGATATAAATTTGCTATAAAATGATTGTAAAACATCCAAGAATGGTAATATAACAACATGGAACAATCAAAAATTATAGATACGTTGGAGACGTATCACGTGCCTCCCAGCACTGCCGCCCTGGACTCCGGATCATCGCCATCATCGCCATCGTCGCCAGTGACCTTCGTACGCTGGTCTCCGCCGCCGTCAATGGAATCCTCACTACCATTGCCGCTATAGCAAGTCCGTCACCAAGTTAGGTTACGGATTTGAACCTTTGTGCTTTCCATTACTCTGATTCTTGCACAAAGTATAATGCCTATGTTCTTCCCACGTATGAGATCAATCTATCCACCAAACAATTCCTTAGAATAGATTTGATGCAAAAACTTAGGGTTAGGTTTCCGCCGAACCCATCTCGGACCAACCAATGTAAGGATCTCGGTCACACCGATTGGCCATGGCCATCACAAAAGTAAAACTCGGTCTAACCGAAGTGTACTGATCGGTGCAACCAAAATCACTTTCTCTGTGAAACCCTAGCATCTCGGAGTCACCGAATTGTATTTCGGTCTGACCGAAACTGCATGTTTAGACTTTGATAAGTGCCTCGGTGTCATCGAGTTTGTCAAATCGGTAGCTCCGAAATGCTTTCTATAGAAAACTAAAGTTAAGTTTTTGACTCATTTTTTGCAAAAAATAAGCTGTACTTTGTGATGCTCATCTACTCTATCTACACCCAACAACTCACATGGTTAATTTCAGCAATGTCAGAGGGCAGTGATAGTACGGACTAGTCTAAAGAGCAGCTCAACCTCAGTGAGGGCACTAGTTTCTCTAGCAGCTATGATGAAGGAAGCAGAAGCACTCCCAACAACTTGCCTAAGGCAGCTAGTAGGTAAAGGAAGAAGAGAACATCTGAATCAGAGGATGAAGATTTTGTGATTGGGGAGGAGGTGACCTCCAAGTAGAAGGTGCTCAAGAAAGAGTATGTTGCTGCTGCCAGCAAGCCTAGTTCTCAGAAGCGGAAAGCTCCTACCAAAAGAGCTCCAATGTCAAAAGCCAGAGCCTCAACTCAAGAAACAGCTACTGCACCACGTGGTGCAACGGAGAAGAAAGAGAGGAAATAGGAAGATGGTGAAAACTAGTAGATCCAATGGCTGAGTTTGAGAAGCATTCTTCTGATGAAGAAGAAGAGGAGGAGGAAGAGCCTATTGCACCTCCAGCAAACACTCATAACCTTACGAGGTATGCCATAAGGACTGTGGCTGCTCCCTCTAAGCCCAAGTCTGCCCCCAAGCCTTTAGCTCAACCTCAAGCTTCCAAGCCATCTGCACCTAAGAGATCAACAAGGAATATTTCTGCTGCTGAAAAGAACAAGGCCCAAGTGCCTGAAGCTCAAGAAGAAGAAGAGCCACAAGTGCTCAGAAAACAGAAGACCAAGATCCCAGATCATAGTGATGATCATCCTGTGGTAGAGAACATGAAAGTGAGAAAGGATGTTGGTCTGAGACTATGGATACATACAGACTCCTATGCCATTAGGAGAAGAACTGCTATGGACTATTGCTTTCACACCAAGGAACAACGGGATTTTTATGAGACTATCCTATTGGACAAGAAACCCATTGTTTTTTATATGAAATGGGTTGACTGGAAATACATTGATGAAAATGAAGATTACTTCCCTGGTGTGCATGAGAGTTTCAGATTGAATGGTGTTGACAAGTTTGTTGGTCAAAAGTTGACAAAGTGGAATGATGAGATAATAATGCAATTCTACTCCACTGCTCACTTCTACCCTAATGGAAAGATAGTCGGGGTGACTGAAGGAACAAGATATCAAACTACTATCTCAGAATGGGCCAAGCTGATCAATGCCCCAGAGGAAGAGGAGAATGACATTGATCTATATGCTAAGCCTAGAAAGCATCACAACTCCATGGCTAACATGTACAAGCCAATTCCTCACAAAGCCTTGTAGACTCACAAACTTGGATCTATCTACTATCTGCTCTCCGGCTTGACCACAATGAACACTATATTGAGCCACACTCTTTTTCCCAAGTTAGGAGATCATGGAAAGATCTGTGGTCACTTCATCAACCTGCTTCACTTATTTGATGTGCCACTGAAGTTCAAAGTGATAAGTTTAATTGCAGAAAATGTGAAGAGAACAGCTGCAGATCGGAAGAGATGTTGTGGATATGCCCCTCACATTCAGACTTTGATCAATTCCAAGATGGTAACTGGGACATATCTACTAGACAAAGAGCATCTCCCCCTGAGGCCTGATACGTCCATTTTGCATCATGCTTTTATATTGATATTTATTGTGTTAGGGGTTGTTATTACACATTATATCACAATACTTATGCCTATTCTCTCTTATTTTACAAGGTTTACATGAAGAGGGAGAATGCCGACAGCTAGAATTCTGGACTGGAAAAGGAGCAAATATTAGAGACCTATTCTGCACAACTCCAAAAGTTCTGAAACTTCACATACCATGTTTTTAAAATATATATAAGAAATATTGGGCGATGAAAGTACTAGAGGGGGCCACCAGCCACCCACAAGGGTGGAGGGCGCGCCCCCCAACCTTGTGGGCCCCCTGGCAGGCCTCCGATGCCCATCTTTGGCTATATGGTGCCTTTCACCTTGGAAAAAATCAAGAAGAAGCTTTTGGGATGAAGCACCTCCGTCTCAAGGCGGAACCTGGGCAGAACCAATCTAGGGCTCCGGCGGAGCTATTCTGCAGGGGAAACATCCCTCCGAGAGGGGGAAATTGTCGCCATCGTCATCAACATCGATCATATCATCGAGGGAGGGTCAATCTCCACCAACATCTTCACCAGCACCATCTCCTCTCAAACCCTAGTTCATCTCTCGTATTCGATCTTGGTCCCAAAACTCAGATTGGTACCTGTTGATTGCTAGTAGTGTTGATTACTCCTCGTAGTTGATGCTAGTTGGTTTATTCGTGGAAGATCATATGTTCAAATCCTTAATGATAATTAATACTCCTCTAATTATTATTATGAATATGCTTTGTGAGTAGTTACGTTTTTTCCTGAGGACATGGGAGAAGTCTTGTTATAAGTAATCATGTGAATTTGGTATTCGTTCGATATTTTGATGAGATGTATGTCGTCTCTCCTCTAGTGGTGTTATGTGAAAGTTGACTACATGACACTTTACCATTATTTGGGCCTAGGGTAAGGCATTGGGAAGTAATAAGTAGATGATGGATTGCTAGAGTGACAGAAGCTTAAACCCTAGTTCATGTATTGCTTCGTAAGGGCTGATTTGGATCCATATGTTTCATGCTATGGTTAGGTTTACCTTAATACTTCTATCGTAGTTGCGGATGCTTGCGAGAGGGGTTAATCATAAGTGGGAGGCTTGTACAAGGAAGGGAAGCACCCAAGCACCGGTCCACCCACATATCAAATTATCAAAGTAACGAACACGAACCATATGAGCATGATGAAAACTAACTTGACAACAATTCCCATGTGTCCTCGGGAGCACTTTTCTTTATATAAGAGTTCGTCTAGGCTTGTCCTTTGCTACAAAAAGGATTGGGCCACCTTGCTGCACCTCAGTTACTATATTTACTTGTTAGCCGTTACAATTTATCTTATCAAAAAACTATATGTTACCGATATTTTCAGTGCTTGCAGAGAATACCTTGCTGAAAACTACCTGTCGTTTCCTTCTGCTCCTCATTGGGTTCGACACTCTTAATTATTGAAAGGACTATGATAGATCCCCTATACTTGTGGGTTATCAAGACTCTTTTCTGGCACCGTTGCCAGGGAGTGAAGCGCCTTTGGTAAGTGGAATTTGGTAAGGAAACATCTATATAGTGTGTTGAAATTTACTGTCACTTGTTACTATGGAAAAATAATCCTTTAAGGGGTTTGTTTGGGGTATCTTCACCTCGGCCGAAACCACAATTAGCTACTCCTCAACCTACTGCACCTATTGAAAATATTTATTATGAAATTCCTTCGGGTATGATAGAGAAACTGCTAGCTAATCCTTATGTAGGAGATGGAACATTACATCCCGATATGCACTTAATCTATGTGGACGAAGTTTGTGGATTATTTAAGCTTGCAGGAATCCCCGAGGATGTTTTCAAGAAAAAGGTCTTCCCTTTATCTTTCAGGGGAAAGGCATTGACATGGTATAAGCTATTGGATGATAATGGAACATGGAACTACAACCGATTGAATTGGAATTTCATCAGAAGTTTTATCCTATGCATCTGGTTCATCGTGATCAGAATTATATATATAATTTTTGGCCTCGTGGAGGAGAAAGTATCGCTCAAGCTTGGGGGAGGCTTAATTCAATTTTATATTCATGCCCCAATCATGAGCTCTCAAGAGAAATTATCATTCAAAAAATTTATGCTCGGCTTTCTCATAATGATCGATACTTCTTGTACTGGTTCCCATATGAAGAAGGATATTGATTTCAAATGGGATTTATTGGAAAGAATTAAACGCAACTCTGAAGATTGGGATATCGACGAAGGTAAGGAGTCAGGTATAAACCTTAAGTTTGATTGCATTAAATCTTTTATGGATACCGATGCTTTTCGTGATTTTAGCACTAAATATGGACTTGACTCTGAGATAGTAGCTTCTTTTTGTGAATCATTTGCTACTCATGTTGATGTCCCTAAGGAGAAGTGGTTTAAATATCATCCTCCCATTGAATTTAAAATATCTGAACCTATTAAAGTTGAAGAAGAAACTATTAGTTATAATGTTGATCCTATTATTCCTACTGCTTATATTGAGAAACCACCATTCCCTGTTAGAATAAAGGATCATGCTAAAGCTTCAACTGTGGTCCGTAAGAGTTATGGTAAAACACCTACACCCTCTGAACAAATGAAAGTTGAACCTAGTATTGTTATGGTTAAATATTTCTTGGTTGATAATATTGATGGGCATGTTATTTATTTCTGTGATGAAGATGCTAGAATTGCTAAACCCGATATGAAAGGTAAACATAGACCTATTTTTGGCATGCATGTTGTTTCTGTTAAAATAGGAGACCATTGTTATCATGGATTATGTGATGTGGATGCTAGTGTGAGTGCAATCACTTATACCTTATATAAAGAAATTATGAATGATATTGCACCTGCTGAGATAGAAGATATTGATGTTACTATTAAGCTTGCTAATAGAGATACTATATCACCAATTGGGATCGTTAGAGATGTTGAAGTCTTGTGTGGGAAGATAAAATATCCTACTGATTTTCTTGTTCTTGGTTCCCCACAAGATAATTTTTGTCCCATTATATTTGGTAGACCTTTCTTGAATACTGTTAATGCTAAAATAGATTGCGAGAAAGACATTGTTACTGTTGGTTTAGGGGATATGTCTCATGATTTTAATTTCTCTAAATTTCGTAGACAACCCGATGATAAAGAATTGCCTAGTAAGGATGAAATTATTGGTCCTGCTTCTATTGTCATGCCTCCTAATGATCCTTTAGAACAATATTTTCTAGACCATGAAAATGATTTGTTTATGAATGAAAGAAGAGAAATAGATGAAGTGTTCTTTAATCAAGGACCTATTTTGAAACACAATTTGCCTGTTGAAATCCTTGGAGGTCCTCCTGCACCTAAGGGTGATCCCGTGTTTGATCTTAAACAATTGCCTGATACTCTGAAATATGCTTATCTTGATGAAACGAAGATATATCCTGTTATTATTAGTGCTAACCTTTCAGAGCATGAAGAAAAGAAATTATTGAAAACTCTGAAGAAGCACCATGCCGCTATTGGATATACTCTTGATGATCTTAAGGGCATTAGTCCCACTCTATGTTAGCACAAAATTAAATTGGAGAAAGATGCTAAACCGATTGTTGATCATCAACGGCGGTTAAATCCTAAGATGAAAGAAGTGGTAAGAAATGAAATACTAAAGCTTCTAGAAGCAAGTGTAATTTATCCTATTGCTGATAGTCAATGGGTAAGTCCTGTTCATCGTGTCCCTAAGAAAGGAGGTATTACTGTTGTGCCTAATGATAAAAATGAATTGATTCCTCAAAGAATTATTACATGTTATATAATGGTAATTGATTTTCACAAATTAAATAAAGCTACTAGGAAAGATCATTACCCTCTGCCGTTTATCGATCAAATGCTAGAAAGATTATCTAAACATACACATTTTACTTTCTAAATGGTTATTCTGGTTTCTCTCAAATACCTGTGTCAAAAGAGGATCCAGAGAAAATCACTTTTACTTGCCCTTTTGGTACCTTTTCTTATAGATGTATGCCTTATGGTTTATGCAATGCACCTGCTACCTTTCAAAGATGTATGAATCCTATATTCTCTGACTATTGTGAAAAGATTGTTGAGGTTTTCATGGATGATTTCTATGTTTATGGAACTTCTTTTGATGATTTCTTAAGCAACCGTGATCGAGTTTTGTAGAGATGTGAAGAAACTAATCTTGTATTGAATTGGGAGAAGTACCACTTTATGGTTAATGAAGGTATTGTCTTGGGGCATAAAATTTCTGAAAGAGGTATTGAAGTTGATAAAGCTAAAGTAGATGCTATTGAAAAGATGTCGTGTCCTAAAGATATCAAAGGTATAAGAAGCTTCCTTGGTCATGCTGGTTTCTATATGAGGTTTATTAAAGACTTCTCTAAGATTTCTAGGCCTCTCAGTAATCTCTTACAACAAGAAGTTCCTTTTGTTTTTGATGATGATTGTGTAGAAGCATTTGAAATACTTAAGAAAGCCTTGATTACTGTACCTATTGTTTAGCCACCTGATTGGAATTTACCCTTTGAAATTATGTGTGATGCTAGTGATTATGCTGCTGGTGCTGATCTAGGACAAAGAGTTGATAAGAAATTAAATGTTATTTAGTATGCTAGTAAAACTCTAGATAGCACCCAAAAAATTATGCTACCACTCAAAAAGAATTTTTAGTAGTCGTATTTGCATGTGATAAGTTTAGACCTTATATTGTTGATTCCAATGTAACTATTCACACTGATCATGCTGCTATTAAATATCTTAGGAAAAAGAAAGATGCTAAACCTAGACTTATTAGATGGGTTCTCTTGCTACAAGAATTTGATTTGCATATTATTGATAGAAAGGGAGCTGAGAACCCCGTTGACGGTGTCCTGGACTAGGGGTGCTCACCACGTCGTCTCCCGACCAGCTGGATCGGGCCGAGGACCCCGATGGAGGTTCACTCATGGGCAACTTCTGGCAGCCCATGCCGCACACGAGGAAGATTCCACAAGGCTTGATGATCAAGACAAGGACTCCTATCCACCAACGTATTCGACTAGGACTCTTGTTATCCTAGGCCTCCGGTGCATTATATAAGCCAAGGCTAGGCTAGTCGATAGATCATTATGATATTATTCATCATACCTCTAGGGCTTAGACCGTAACATATGATCTCGAGGTAGATCAACTATGTACTTGATACTTCATCAATATAAACAAGAGCATGACGCAGGGTTTTACCTCCATCAAGAGGGTCCGAACCTGGGTAAAACATAGTCTCCCTCGTTCCTGTTACCATTGATCCAAGAATCCACAGCTCGGGACCCCCTACCCCGGGATCTGCCAGTTTTGACACCGACAATGGTGCTTTCATTGAGAGTATGTTATGTGATCAGCAAAAGATCAATGGCTTGCCTGCAGATCAACTGCGACGTCGGCGTCTTCGTCGCCGGCTCGACTGGTCACCTTGGCTTGACCAAGAACTGTGCCCTGCCTCCAATCTTCATGTTCAGACGAGGGCCTTCATCAACATCAACTCCGATCTCTATCATGATCATGGAAGAATCATCCATGGAGATCGGAGGCTCAACGTCAACATTGCCCTCGGGCGACCGTGCTGTTTTTATGAACAGTGAACTTGTATCCACTACCACCACCTCCTCGAGCATCGCTTTGACGATACCTTCATTGAAATTGTGCGGAATTGAGTCCACAACAATACTGTAAAATTTCGTCGTGTTCCGATGGAGAAATCTCCACCGATCTCTGATATACCAGAGCCCTGTCGAATCTGGACGGGAATCACGATGAGTTTCGAGCGTGGTGTCCAGCATCTAGCTCGGGCGTCCTTTGGAAGCTCCAACCTTTGATCAGCTGCGGAATTCCTATATCTACCGCCTCCCAAAATATCAGCTCGATTCGATTGTCCAAACTCTCGGAACCTTCCGATTAGTGCATCGCTTTTCGAATCTGTTTTCTGTGCGAATATGAATCCGACCCAAGTTCATCTTTCTTCATGAACAGGATATTGGACAACCTTTTTGGAAGAATCTCTTTGTAGGGTATTGTGTTTTGTGTACGAACAGATGCTCACAAATTTTTCTCCTTTTCGGAGGTAATCTTTGTCGTCACGCCGGTGCCAAACCAGCCTTTACTCCACGTCTGCCGACCTGCGCTAGACAGATCGTCACTTCATCGAGCCGAGCCCAACCTTATTGGATCATCAGCTCGGCAACCCGAACAAGAGTTCGGCATCACGAAGACTAAATTATCACCAACACCATCACCCCACGGATTGCATGGGTTAGGCGCGCCGACATCGCTGCTTGGTCACTTCGTCAATCCGGCCTTGACCACGTCACAAGTTATGACCAGTGTCGGCATGGCCGCACTATTGCTTCTTCAAGCTGATGTCCATCACACCGAACTGCTTCAATACCTCGGCAGCTGCAGTGTCTCCTTACCGACCCGCTCCGTTACCTCGGCCTAGACTAGGGGCTTCGCCATCTCTTCATCAGCCTACTCCGGAGACTTCGGCATCACCAGCCGCCCAGCTTCGTCACGTTAGCTAGACCGGGGGCTTTGCCTCGGCGAGCCAACCTTTGCTAGCATCACCATGCCATCGCTTCATCGCCCATTAGGCAATGGGTGTGCGGACCGAGTCCCAATTTTGGGAGTAATCTTTCTTCATATTGCTACAATAGATAAAGCAGGTTCTATTAATCCTAGTAATTTTTTCTTGCTTGGGTTTATTTTTTCTGAGGAATTATTACTCTGGTTTGTTCCATCATCTGTACACAGGTCTGTCAAATGGTGACCGCATTAATGACGGCCGCGTGGTGGTTCGGTCAGTTTCCGTATATAGTTCGGCGAACGCCGAATCCGGATCTCGGACCGGCCTATGAATTCAGGCTTTTCCACGCCTTCACCGTGTCACGCCGACGCCTTGCATCAACATTGACTTCGGCGCCAGGCCACATCTCATTAAATAAATTATTTTTGCGAAAAGCAATTATGCAAGGATTATATATATACAATTCTTTTTGGACCGCACTATTTTATATGTGTAGGTGATTGACTTCGACTGCGTCACGCGGTCACTTTGGCAAGCCAACGTCGTCATCCCAATTGGCATAAATTGGCTCGCAATATCACCTTGTTGATTGAATTACCATACCGACATGTTCGGTTGCCTCGGGGACTTCAGCGTCATCAAGAGGGTTCTACCTCGTCGGGTGTTTGGCACACGGGCCATATTTCTTTTATTACTCACTTTGCATAAATTATTAATCATGCAACTTTAAAAAAATTAATATTACTATTATGTCTGGCTTGCACTATCTTCTGTGCATAGGTAAATGACCCGGATTGGGCAGCGTTTTCATGTCGGCGTATCGACATACCACGTCACCTCGGCTGGACCGGGGGCTTTGTCATCACTTCATTAACCCACGTCGGGTACTTCGGCGTCACACTGCCGGCCTGCATCGGTCGTGCTATGTCGCCACTTTAGAGCGTCGAGCTCTTCGTTCTGCCACCTCAGGACTGGCTCGGGGGCTGGGACCTCGTCCCGCCAGCCATAAGCTCGAACCGCATCATCAATGCCGAACACATTAACCAGCTAAGTCGCTTTTATGCTCAAAGTTTTAAATTTTTAATTTGTGTTCGGTTCGACCATGCTCACATATGTTATTTGTTAAAAACACTTCTCTCACCCAAGTTAACTGGGGGCTCTTAAATTTATATGAGCCATTTTATAGTAAATGTGTTTTCTTCCTAATCGTTGCAAAATCTTTTTCTATCACTCCTTTTTCCATGCAAGTGTGTGGTCAATAGCCGGATAGCCTATTTTCTCTCTAATGACCGCTCGAGTTTAGTTCGCTAAACTGGCCTAACGAGAAGTACTCTGCCTTTGGGATAGGAGGTCGAAGCTGAAGGCTAACCCACTCTACGTCTTGAGATCGGATGTGTCATGTTAAAGCATGACAGAAGCACAAACTAATTTTAAGACCAATTTTCGGATTGGTACCAAGAAAATTGATTTAGTTCGGACGTAATGTTTCCGCATAAGTTTTTTGGTTTTTTAAGCTTATGGCACTTTTGATATATTTGTGTGTCTTTCTTTTATGAGGCGGGACATCCTCTTGACCGAGGTACCCTACGTAATAATCCATCTTGCGAAATCTTTTTTGACCCATAGTTTGGCATTTTTCCTGCCGACCTGCACCTCGGTGTTGGGTCCGAGCATAAATCCCGCAGTACACTGCCGGACACTTTTTAAGCATCAACAATGTCAATGGGGGGATGAGACTTGAGCCGAACCCACCAAAAGCCATGGTAATCCGAGGAGTCCTTGGCAAAATGTTCTCGGATATTGCTTTATATGCATCAGTTTCGAATTGTGTCTTCGGTCAATAGTTGGGTTGCCCGGCTCCTGTACTTGCCTCCTACGTTCCGCCTTGTTTGGCTAGGTGCGCAAAGGGAGAACCACTGCGATTGTGCTTCCATCTAGCATGGCTAAGCGCCTCTATGGAGAAAGCCGAAAACTGACTGTCACAATAAGCGTAAACTGATCAGCGATTCGATGACTATATTAAACTATAAGATCAATAGAGGTTACCCCGTGTTAAATGACAACATTCATAACATTGGCCAAAATGTTTATGGCTTGAGCTCGATTGTATCCGAACACTAACCGAGGGCTAGTTACTGGCCTCCCAATTTTTAGCTCCTATTATTAAGTGAAAGTTATAAAGCCCGCATATCTAATTGCCTCGTTTCCGCTAACACAACCGCCTTGGGCACCGAGACGTCGGCTAAGGGTTGTTTTGTTATCGCGAAAACACCCTGCGTAGCATCTACAAGGGGGTGGAAGCAGACGATGGGCCACTTTCAACTGATAAATGGTCGCAACGGAGTCAAAATCAACATATCATCGGCGTTTATATTTAATATACGAGGGCTGCCTTCCGCAATCATTGTTATAAAGCCATAAATATGCATCAATTTGACTTAAGATTTTCGCCAAGCTGGGTTGCCTGGCCCCTGTGCTTACCCCTACGTTCTCGATTGTTTCGCTAGGCGGTAAAGGGAGCACCTCTGTGATTGTTGCTACCGGGTCATCTGAGTTAGTACCTCAGACTGGGTGAAGCCGAAAGCTAATGATCTTAAAGGATATAATTGGTCGGCAACGAAGGAAGTGAAAAATGTGGTTCATTAATACCATAGAGTTCAGGAACTTTCCTGAACTAAATCCTCAATATTTTCCTCCCACGTTGATTGGAGGTGGGGCTTCATAATCATGATCAGCATGACAACCCAAAGAAAGGAACCGATAGCGGGATTATTTTCTTTGGAAGATGTTTTTCATATCTCTCTAGGTACCTTTGTTTATATAACCGTATGGCTGGATTGCCTAGTTTTCCATAAATCTTTGCCCTTATAACGTCTTTATAATGTAGGAAAAACACTCACCGGCTTCTGGCCGAGGAGGTTGAAGCCGATGGTCGGTCAACAAAGTTTTGTACAGTGCGGATCCGAGCATTAATGTTGTAAAGAACTTGGATACATAGAATCATTACACATAATTTGTTATTTTACTCTGGATATCGATCCTTAATTCAGCCACCAGTGCCCACATTAAGGCTCGGGGGCTACTGGTCTTCGAGCTTACCATAACCTAATATTAAAGGGGCACATTGATCCCCAGATCTGGTGTTGCCACCCGACCAGTGTCTTGGGGGATACTGCATTGCCTATTCAATGCAGAAAATTCAAAGTGCTCAATGTTTGGTTGGACCAGACTATGCGCAAACGCGTCTTCGGACAACAATAGATACCATCTGGGACTTATCCGGCATCAAGCTAATATATTACGGCGAGTTCTCAAAACCCTCTCTCAAGGGCCCATTCGCCGATCACTATTTCCTCTAATATATTACATCGTGTTCCTAAGTATGCTGCCGAGCTGGGAATTGATCCTCAGTCTGATTTTACGAATCGACCTGAGTCTCAGGGGCTACTAGGGTCAGCGGTTTGATTTTATCCTTCAAGTGCATCCCGGATATTAGGCCAACACACACCTTGAGGGCTACTGGCTATACATCTCGGCAGAGAATACATTGCACAATTCGGAATCGAATTCATAACAATCAGCCCATGGTCGGGGTGGTGTACCACCTCGGATACAGTCCGACATTGGTGCCCGACCGCAAAAGATACCTCAGAAGCAGTCCGGCAAAAAGCTCGGTTGCAAGTTCCTGGCTCCATAGAGGGCATCTCCGGCATTAATCTTGTTTAAACCCTTTTAACTTTTTCAAGACCAAGGTAATCTATGACACCTCAGATACAGTCCGGTGTTGGAGCTTGGATACATACCGGCGTTGGTGCTCGGCTGCAAAAGATACCTCGAGTGCAGTCTGGCGTTGGAGCTCGGACGCGAGAGGACACCGCCGCATGGGAAACACTTCAAACCGGAGGTGGGCGTAAAAATAACAAGGCATTGATAACGGCCGATAACTTAAAGGGGCTCCTCAGATACCCAACGTGTAAACTCTTTGGATTTAATTCGGCGATCCTCGAGATCAAAGATAAGAAGATTTGTTGAACCAATTTTCAAGACCGACGACCGAAGATGATGAACAGTTTGGAAGAATCGAGGAGCGTCCCCAACTTGTAGACCGGTTCAGGGGGCTACTGACGGTGTCCTCGACTAGGGGGTGCTCACCACATCATCTCCCGACCAGCGGGATCGTGTCGAGGACCCCCATGGAGGTTAACTCATGGGCAAATTTGGGCAGCCCATGCCGCACATGAGGAAGGTTCCACAAGGCTTGATGATCAAGACAAGGACTCCTCTCCACCAACGTATTTGAATAGGACTCTTGTTATCCTAGGGCTCCAGTGCATTATATAAGCCAAGGCCAGGCTAGTCGATAGATCATTATGATATTATTCATCATTCCTCTAGGGCTTAGACCGTAACATATGATCTCGAGGTAGATCAACTATGTACTTGATACTTCATCAATATAAACAAGAGCAAGACGTAGGGTTTTACCTCCATCAAGAGGGCCCGAACCCGGGTAAAACATAGTCTCCTTCGTTCCTATTACCATTGATCCGAGAATCCACAGCTCGGGACCCCCTACCCCAGGATCTGCCGGTTTTGACACCGAAACCCGTTGCAGACAACTTGTGTAGGTTATAAAATGTTCTTGATGACCCACTACCTATTGATGATAGCTTTCCTGATGAGTAATTAAAAGTCATAAATACTTCTCATAATACTCCATGGTATGCTGATTATGCAAATTATATTTTTTGCTAAATTTATACTACCTAGTTTCACATACCAGCAAAAGAAAAAGGTTTTATATGATTTAAGACATTACTTTTGGGATGACCCACACCTTTATAAAGAAGGAGTAGATGGTGTTATTAGATGTTGTGTACCTGAGCATGAACAGGAACATATCCTATGCAAGTGTCACTCCGAGGCATACGGAGGACACCACATTGGGGATAGAACTACACATAACGTATTGCATTCCGGTTTCTATTGGCCCACTCTCTTTAAAGATGCTTGTAAGTTTGTCTTGTCTGGTGATGAATCTCAAAGAATTAGTAATATTAGTAGACGTCAGGAAATGCCTATGAACTATTCACTTGTTATTGAACCATTTGATGTTTGGGCTTTGATTTTATGGGACCTTTTCCTTCCTCTAATGGGTATACACATATTTTAGTTGCTGTTGATTATGTTACTAAGTGGGTAGAAGCTATTCCAACTCGTAGTGTTCATCATAACACTTCTATTAAGATGCTTAAAGAAGTTAATTTTTCCGAAGTTTGGAGTCCCTAGATATTTAATGACTGATGGTGGTTCACAGTTTATTCATGGTGATTTCTGTAAAATGCTTGCTAAATATGATGTTAACCATAGAATTGCATCTCCTTATCATCCTCAGTCTAGTGGTCAAGTAGAATTGAGTAATAGAGAGCTGAAATTAGTTTTGCAAAAGACTGTTAATAGATCTAGAAAGAATTGATCTAAGAAACATTATGATGCTTTGTGGCCTTATAGAACTGCTTATAAGAATCCTGTGGGTATGTCTCCGTATAAAATGGTTTATGGAAAAGCATGTCACTTACCTCCTGAGCTAGAACATAAGGCATATTGGGCTATTAAAGAGCTCAACTATGATTTCAAACTTGCCAATGAGAAGAGGTTATTTGATATTAGCTCACTTCCTGAATGGAGAACCCAAGCCTATGATAATGCCAAGTTGTTTAAACAAAAATTTAAAAGATGGCATGATAAAAGAATACAAATGTGTGAGTTTAATGTAGGTGATTATGTTTTGCTATACAACTCTCATTTAAGATTTTTTTTTGCAGGAAAGCTTCTCTCTAAATGGAAAGGCCCTTACATCATCGCGGAGGTCTATCGTTCCGGCGCCATAAAAATTAATAATGTCGAAGGCAAAAATCCGAAGGTGGTAAACGGTCAAAGACTCAAACATTATATCTCAGGTACTCCCATAAATGTTGAGACCAATATAATTGATACCGTAACACCGGAGGAGTACATAAGGGACACTTTGTAGAACGTTTCAGACTCCGAAAAGAAATAGGTATGTGGTACGGTAAATAAACCGACTCTAAAACATTTCCAATGATAAATTTTCTCCGTTTTGGAATATTTAAAAAATTAGGAAAATTAAAAGTAATCCGAAAGAGACACGAGGCCACCACAAGGGTGGAGGGTGCACCCTACCCCCCTGGGCGCGCCCCCCGACCTTTTGGCTACCTCGTGTGCACTCAAGACTCCGTTTTCTTGCAAGATACTTCTTATGGTCAGTAAAAATTCATTATATAATCTCCCAAAGGTTTTGACCACCGTACCACGATAATATCTCCTGTTTTTATTTCGAGTTGTTTTTCTGACAGATCTAGATCGCCGTGACGATTCCAAGCGCCCCCAAGGATAAGTTCTTCGAGAAGGTCATCAACCTCTATATTGCGAAGGTGCTGCGACACCCTCAAGCCATTGAGATGCGTGAGGGGGTGCTGCACATCCATGAGAGGGACCAAAGAAGGCCGGAAGTGTGGAGGCAAGACTCGAAGCAATGGAGCAGCAAGTTTTCAAGTGTCAAGGGATGGTGGAACGCGGACTCAATGCCAACCACATGATGATCGCGGAGTTCATCAACAAGCACAGTTGGACCCCCAAGAGCATTGAGGAGGCCATCTTCAGGCTTCATGAGAAAATTGAGCATCTCCAAGCCCCGATCTATGATCTGCAAAACCAAAATTGTGAGTATGAATATAGATTCAAGAGGATGATTTTGGCTGCATATCCGAGGATCCCGGAGACCCGCTCATCCTTTTATGATGGTGAGCCTATGCCTTGGAAGATGGAGACAAGCCTGCTTCATCACCAACTCCTTCATCACCACCTCCGAACAAAGAGATCTAATTACATGGGTATGGGCACTCTCCTTGGCAACTGCCAAGCTTGGGGGAGTGCCCCGATATCATATTACCATCACATCTTTATATTTATCGTTTTTCTTAGTTCGATCCTTTTGGTTATATCTTGATCTAGTAGAATAAAGTTTTTAGTATGATCTAGCTTTGAGTTTTGACTGATGATCCCCATCTATGTAATCGAGCTCGTGAGATATATAGTAAAGAGTAGTTTTGAGTTGAGGGCTTTGCTTTCTTGCTATGATCTTGAGGGAATTCAATAAAAGAAAAGAACAAAAAGTAATAAAAGGATCATATATTGATCTTATGGAGAGTAATGACTTCACATATAAAGAGTATGTTGAATAAAAGTTGTTGAGAGTTGACAAACATAGTTTTGGTCATTGTTGCAATTAATAGGAAGTAATGAAGAAAGAGAGGTTTTCACATATAAATATACTATCTTGGACATCTTTTGTAATTGTGAGCACTCATTAAAATATGACATGCTAAAAACTTGATGTTGGACAAGGAATACAACATAATGGGTTATGTTTCCTTATATCTGAATATAAGTTATATTGGCATGGATCATCCAACATGTTGAGCTTGTCTTTCCCTCTCATGCTAGCCAAATTCTTTGCACCAAGTAGAGATACTACTTGTGCTTCCAAACATCCCTAAACCCAGTTGCCATGATATTCCACCATACCTACCTATGGATTGAGTAAGATCCTTCAAGTAAGTTGTCATCGGTACAAGCAATAAAAATTGCTCTCTAAATATGTATGATATATTAGTGTGATGAAAATAAGCTTTATACCAGCTTGTGATATGGAAGAAATAAAAGCGACGGACTGCATAATGAAGGTCCTTATCACAAGCGGCAATATAAAGTGACGTTCTTTTGCATTGACATTTTGTGCATCCAACCATAAAAGCGCATGAGAACCTCTGCGGGCCTATCTTTTACTTTTATCTCCAGCCCATACAAGAGTCATGGTGATCATCACCTTTCCTTTTTATACATTTTCCTTTGGCAAGCTCTATGTGTTGGAAAGATCCGGATATATATATATATATATATATATATATATATATATATATATATATATATATATATATATATATATATCCACTCGGATGTAAGTTTTCATAAAGTATTATTGTTGAAATTACCCTTGAGGCAAAAGGTTGGGAGGCAAAACTATAAGCCCCTATCTTTCTCTATGTCCGATTGAAACTTTGTACCCATAAGTTGTTGGGAAAGTAGCATGCAATTTCCAAAAAATTCCTACTCTCACGCAAGATCTATCTAGGAGATGCAAAGCAACGAGAGGGGGAGAGTGTGTCCATGTACCCTCGTAGACCGAAAGCGGAAGCATTAGTTTAATGCGGTTGATGCAGTCGAATGTCTTCACGATCCAACTGATCTTAGTACCAAACGTACGGTACCTCCGAGTTCAGCACACGTTCAGCTCGATGACGTCCCTCGAACTCTTGATCCAGTAGAGGGTCGAGGGTTAGTTCCGTCAGCACGACGGCGTGGTGACAGTGATGGTGATGTGATCCGCGCAGGGCTTCGCCTAAGCACTACGACACTATGACCAGAGGAGTAAAATATGGAGGGGGCACTTCACACGGCTAAGAGAACAATTGATGTGCCTTTGGGGTGCCCCCCGCCCATGTATATAAAGGAGGGGAGGAGGAGGTGGCCAGCCAGGAGGGGGCACGCCAAGGTGGGAGTCCTACTAGGACTCCTAATCCTAGTAGGATTCGCCCCCCCCCCCCTCTGTTCCTTTCTTCACCGAAAAGAAAATGAAGGAGAGGGATAGGGAGATGGTCAGGGAAAGGGGGGCGCCGCCATGGGGGGCGTGGCCACCCCTTGCGGCCCTTCTCTCTCTCCACTAAGGCCTGTGTAGGCCCATTAATTCGCCCGGGGGGTTTCCGTAACCCCTCGAAACTCATGGCAATCATCGGCAAGTCAACCAAAGTCCACAATTTGTTCTCATACATGGATCCCATATTAGATATCATGGCCTCAAGCCATTTCGTGAAATCTGGGCTCATCATCGCTTCCTCATAGTTCGTAGGTTCGTCATGGTCTAGTAACATGGCTTCTAGAATAGGATTACCGTACCACTGGTGCGGAACATACTCGGATTGACCTATGAGGTTCGGTAGTAACTTGATCTGAAGTTTCATGATCATCATCATTAACTTCCTCACTGATTGGTGTAGGCATCACTGGAATTGATTTCTGTGATGAACTACTTCAAATTCGGGGGAAGAGGTACAACTACCGCATCAAGTTCTATTTCCTCCCACTCACTTCTTTCGAGAGAGACTCCTTCTCTAGAAAGGATCCATTCTTAGCAACGAATATCTTGCCTTCGGATCTGTGTTAGAAGGTGTACCCAAGAGTTTCCTTTGGGTGTCCTATGAAGACACATTTCTCCGATATGCATTCGAGCTTATCAGGTTGAAGCTTTTTCACATAAGCATCGCAGCCCCATACTTTAAGAAACGATAGCTTAGGTTTCTTTCTAAACCACAGTTCATATGGTGTCGTCTCAATGGATTTAGATGGTGCCCTATTTAATGTGAATGCGTCCATCTCTAAAGCATAAGCCCAAAACGATAGCGGTAAATCGGTAAGTGATACGTCTCCAACGTATCTATAATTTTTCATTGCTCCATGCTATATTATCTACTGTTTTGGACATTATTGGGCTTTATTATCCATTTTTATATTATTTATGGGACTAATCTATTAACCAGAGGGCTAGCCCAGAATTGCTGTTTTTTTGCTTATTTTAGGGTTTCGAAGAAAAAGAATATCAAACAGAGTCCAAAACGGAATGAAACCTTCGGGAACGTGATTTTCTCAACGAACAAGACCCAGGAGACTTGGAACCTACATCAAGAAACAAAGGAGGAGGCCACGAGGTAGGGGGGCGCGCCTACCCCCCCTAGGCGCGCCCTCCACCCTCGTGCCCCCCCTGTTGCTCCACCGACGTACTCCTTCCTCCTATATATACATACGTACCCCCAAACGATCAGATACGGAGCCAAAACCCTAATTCCACCGCCGAAACTTTATGTATCCACAAGATCCCATCTTGGGGCCTATTCCAGAGCTCCGTCGGAGGGGCCATCGATCATGGAGGGCTTCTACATCATCACCATAGCCCATCCGATGAAGCGTGAGTAGTTTACCTCAGACCTACGGGTCCATAGTAATTAGCTAGATGGCTTCTTCTCTCTTTTTGGATCTCAATACAATGTTCTCCCCCTCTCTTGTGGAGATCTATTCGATGTAATCTTCTATTTGCGGTGTGTTTGTTGAGATCGATGAATTGTCAGTTTATGATCAAGTCTATCTATGAACAATATTTGAATCTTCTCTGAATTCTTTTATGTATGTTTGGTTATCTTTGCAAGTCTCTTCTAATTATCAGTTTGGTTTGGCCTACTGGATTGATCTTTCTTGCAATGGGAGAAGTGCCCTTGATGTAGGGGCAGCAAGGCACGTATTGTATTGTTTCCATCGAGGATAACAAGATGGGGTTTTCATCATATTGCATGAGTTTATCCCTCTACATCATGTCATCTTGCTTAAGGCATTACTCTGTTTTCATGAACTTAATACTCTAGATGCATGCTGGATAGCGGTCGATGAGTGGAGTAATAGTAGCAGATGCAGGCAGGAGTCGGTCTACTTGTCTCGGACATGATGCCTATATACATGATCATACCTAGATATTCTCATAACTATGCTCAATTCTGTCAATTGCTCAACTGTAATTCATTCACCCACCGTAGAATACCTATGCTCTTGAGAGAAGCCACTAGTGAAACCTATGGCCCCCGGGTCTATCTTCATCATATTAATCTTCCAATACTTAGTAATTTCCTTTGCTTTTTACTTTGCTTTTATTTTACTTTGCATCTTTATCATAAAAGTACCAAAAAATATTATCTTATCAGATCTCACTCTCGTAAGTGGTCGTGTAGGGATTGACAACCCCTTATCGCGTTGGTTGCGAGGATTTATTTGTTTTGTGCATGTGCGAGGGACTCACGCGTAGCCTCCTACTGGATTGATACATTGGTTCTCAAAAACTGAGGGAAATACTTACGCTACTTTGCTGCATCATCCCTTCCTCTTTGGGGAAAACCAATGCAGTGCTCAAGAGGCACCAGTAAGAGACATCATAGATCGCACCATATCTAATAAAGTATGGTTACGACGTTTGGACACACCATTACTATGTGGTGTTCAAGGTGGCGTGAGTTGAGAAACTATTCAACATTTTCTCAAATGAAGACCAAACTCGTAACTCAAATATTCACCTCCACGATCAGATCGTAGAAACTTTATTTTCTTGTTACGATGATTTTCCACTTCACTCTGAAATTCTTTGAACTTTTCAAATGTTTCAGACTTATGTTTCATTAAGTAGATATACGCATATCTGCTCAAATCATCTTTGAAGGTCAAAAATAACGATACCCGCTGCGAGCCTCAACACTCACCGGACCACATACATCAGTATGTATTATTTCCAATAAGTTAGTGGCTCGCTCCATTCTTCCGAAGAACGGAGTCTTAGTTATCTTGCCCATGAGGCATGGTTCGCAAGTATCAAGTGATTCCAAAAGCCCATCAGCATGGAGTTTCTTCATGCGCTTTACACCAATATGACCTAAACGGAAGTGCCACAAATAAGTTGCACTATCATTATTAACTTTGCATCTTTTGGCTTCAATATTATGAATATGTATATCACTACGATCGAGATTCAACAAAAATAGACCACTCATCAAGGGTGCATGACCATAAAAGATATTAGTCATATAAATAGAACAACCATTATTCTCTGATTTAAATGAATAACCGTCTCGCATCAAACAAGATCCAGATATAATGTTCATGCTCAATGTTGGCACCAAATAACAATTATTCAGGTCTAAAACTAATCCCGAAGGTAGATGTAGAGGTAGCATGCCGACGGCGATCACGTCGACCTTGGAACCATTTCCAACACGCATCATCACCTTGTCTTTAGCCAATCTTCGTTTAACCCACAGCCCCTGTTTTGAGTTGCAAATATGAGCAATAGAACCAGTATCAAATAACCGCATGCTACTACAAGCATTAGTAAGGTACACATCAATAACATGTATATCAAATATACCTTTCACTTTGCCATCCATCGTATCCACCAAATACTTTGGGTGGTTCCACTTCGAGTGACCAGTCCCTTTGAGATAGAAGCACTCAGTTTCAGGCTTAGGTCCAGACTTGGGCTTCTTTCCAGGACCAACACCTTAGTTGTTATTATTCTTGAAGTTCCCCTTCTTCCCTTTGCCCTTTTTCTTGAAACTAGTAGTCTTGTTAACCATCAACACTTGATGCTCCTTCTTGATTTCTACCTCCGCAGCCTCTAGCATCGCGAAGAGCTCGAGAATTATCCTTTCCATCCCTTGCATATTATAGTTCGTGACAAAGCCTTTATAGCTTGGTGGCAGTGATTGAAGAACTCTGTCAATGATACTATCATCAGGAAGATTAACTCCCAGCTGAGTCAAGTAGTTATGGTACCCAGACATTCTGAGTATGTGTTTACTAACAGAACTATTCTCCACCATCTTGCAGCTATAGAACTTATTGGAGACTTCATATCTCTCAACTCGGGCATTTGCTTGAAATATAAAATTCTACTCTTGGAACATCTCATATGATCCATGATGTTCAAAACATCTTTGAAGTCCCGATTCTAAGCCGTAAAGCATGGCACACTGAATTATCGAGTAGTCATCAGCTTTAGTCTGCCAGACGTTTATAACGTCCGGAGTTGCTCCTGCTGTGGGTCTTGCACCTAGCGGTGCTTCCATGACGTAATTCTTCTATGCAGGAATGAGGATAATCCTCAAGTTACGGACCCAGTCCGTGTAGTTGCTACCATCATCTTTCAACTTAGCTTTCTCTCGGAATGCATTAAAATTAAAGCGAACGGTAGCATGGGCCATTGATCTACAACAACATAGATATGCAAAAACTATCAGGACTAAGTTCATGATAAATTAAAGTTCAATTAATCATATTACTTAAGAACTCCCACTTAGATTGACATCCCTCTAGTCATCTAAATGATCACGTGATCCATATCAACTAAACCATGGCCGATCATCACGTGAGACGGAGTAGTTTTCAATGGTGAACATCACTATGTTGATCATATCTACTATATGATTCACATTCGACCTTTCGGTCTCAGTGTTCCGAGGCCAGATATCCATATGCTATCCTCGTCAAGTTTAACCCCGAGTATTCTGCACGTGCAAAACTGGCTTGCACCCGTTGTATGTGAACGTAGAGCTCATCATACCCGATCATCACGTGGTGTCTCGGCACGACGAACTGTAGCAACAATGCATACTCAGGGAGAACACTTGTACCTTGAAATTTAGTGATGGATCATCTTATAATGCTACCGCCGTACTAAGCAAAATAAGATGCATAAAGGGTAAACATCACATGCAATCAAAATATGTGACATGATATGGCCATCATCATCTTGTGCCTTTCACTTCCATCTCCAAAGCACTGTCACGATCTCCATTGCCATCGGCTTGACACCTTGATCTCCATCATAGTGTCATTGTCGTCTCACCAACTATTGCTTCCACGACTGTCGCTACCGCTTAGTGATAAAGTAAAGCAATTACATGGTGATTGCATTTCATACAATAAAGCGACAACCATAAGGCTCCTGCCAGTTGCCGATAACTTCTACAAAACATGATCATCTCATACAACAATTTATATCTCAACACATCTTGACCATATCACATCACAACATGCCGTGCAAAAACAAGTTAGACATCCTCTAATTTGTTGTTGCAAGTTTTACATGGCTGCTACGGGCTTCTAGCAAGAACCGTTCTTACCTACGCATCAAAACCACAACAATTTTTCATCAGGTGTGCTGTTTTAACCTTCAACAAGGATTGCCCATAGTCAAAATCGATTCAACTAAAGTTGGAGAAACAAATACCCACCAGCCACCTGTTTGTAAAAGCACGTCGGTAGAACCGGTCTCATGAACATGGTCATGTAATATTGGTCCGGGCCGCTTCATCCAACAATACCGCTGTCGGTGTCAAAACCGGCGGATCTCGGGTAGGGGGTCCCGAACTGTGCGTCTAAGGCGGATGGTAACAGGAGGCAGGGGACACGATGTTTTACCCAGGTTCGGGCCCTCTTGATGGAGGTAAAACCCTACGTCCTGCTTGATTTATTCTTGATGATATGAGTATTAGAAGAGTTGATCTACCACGAGATCGGAGAGGCTAAACCCTAGAAGCTAGCCTATGGTATGATTTTTGTTGTCCTACGGACTAAAACCCTCCGGTCTATATAGACATCGGAGAGGGTTAGGATTACACAAGGTCGGTTACAAAGGAGGAGATATCCATATCCATACTGCCTAGCTTGCCTTCCACGCCAAGTAGAGTCCCATCCGCACACGAGACGAAGTCTTCAATCTTGTATCTTCATAGTCCAACAGTCCGGCCAAAGGATATAGTACGGCTATCCAGATACCCCCTAATCCAGGACTCCCTCAGTAGCCCCTAAACCAGGCTTCAATGACGTCGAGTCCGGCGCGCAGTATTGTCTTCGGCATTGCAAGACGGGTTCCTCCTTCGAATACACCCCGGAAGAACTTGAATACAAGTATAGTGTCCGACCCTACAAAATAAGTTCCACATACCACCGTAGAGAGAATAATATTTCCACAAATCTAATCTGCTGACACGTTTCGACAACATGACATCAGGCCATGGCTCGGTGATTTATTCGAACCGTTTTTCTTCAACCAGCTCCACACATAACGAGAGGCGGTTTCTTGGCACGTCTTGTCAAAGCAGAGATCGTGTTCCCCTAATTACGGGATTCTCATCAATACGGTCGTGGGTAACCCAACTGTGCGTAGGACTCCTAGATTTTAGGCAAGTCCCAAACGGCCACTAGGAGGACGCTTGATATTCACCCTCTTTATAAAGGGAAAAGGCTTTTACTTTTTTCCCTCCCATGCTCAATTTAATCCTTCCCCCGCCTCGAGTTCTAACACCCAAAGCCCAGGTTAGGTGCTTCGGACCTTCAATCATGTTCGCATCTAGCCTTTAAGGCCGGTGGATGCCCTCCTCCGTTACGGAAGAGGATATCAAGAAGTTGAGGGAGGCGAGATACCTGACCGCCGAGGTTTCGCATCGGCTGCCTGCCCGAGGGCAGGTCATTCCTTCTCCTGAACCCAACGAGAACGTTGTGTTCGTCTCCCACTTCCTCCAAGGTCTAGGCCTCACTCTAGATCCCTTCGTTAGGGGTTTGATGTTCTATTACGGGCTAGATTTCCACGATCTAGCCCCGGTCTCCTTTCTCCACATCTCGGCATTTATTGTCGTATGTGAGGCTTTCCTCCGCATTACCCCTCACTTCGGCCTGTGGCTCAAGACCTTTGACGTGAAGCCGAAGATTGTCGAGGGGCAGCATGTAGCGTGCGGAGGCGCATTAATAAGCAAGATCGCTGGAGCTCCATGGCCAAAGGGTTCCTTTCCAGAGGTGTCCGGGTTATGGCAACGGGAGTGGTTTTACATCACAGCTCCCAGAAGTGCCAAGTGGGTGGCGGCCCCTGCTTTCCGCTCGGGCCCTCCACCACAACTGATGTCATGGATTAGCATAGGGCTGAGCTGGGGTCCTGCCAAGGACGTGCTTATACTGCAGAGCCGCATTCAAGATCTATTCGAAGGGGATTTCAGTATGGTTACGGTGGTGCAAGTCATGCTGGTTCGTCGGGTCCAGCCTTGCAAATGCTGGTCCCTCCGCATGTGGGAGTTCAACCCAGAAGGACCGCGCACTATTTAGAATTTCCTCGGCCTGACGCACGAGGAGATGTATAAATCGTTCTTAGAACCCCAAATAGAGTGCCCGCATACTACCGAGGACGTGGGCCTGAGCAGCAACTGCACCACCAACCAAGTAAGTAATCCTCTAGCCGAACACACCGTCTTTCATTTATCATGACGTCATTCTGAGAAATCGCCCTTTGACCAGGACTGGCTAAAAAAGGCGAAGATGATTCGATGTTCAGCCCCCTTCCTAAGGGTTTGCACAATCCGGTACTAGAAAAGATGCTCGAGCTAGCACCTTGCCTGGAGCCCTCAAAGGAACATAAAGGGGGAATAATGAGGGCGAAAGCGGGCCCCCACCGCTACCAATTCCAACCGAGGGAATAAGGGCCTCCGTGAAGGAGGATAACCAAGGGGAAGAATATGACATTCTCTCGCTCCGGGGAAGGAAGAGGATTGCCTCTGAAGATCCGAAAACCAAGGCTTCCAAACGGGAGAAGAAGTCTCCACTAGAGGGTCCTGCCTCGGAGGGTGCTCTTGCCGCCCAAAGTCTAAGCGGGGATCAGCCCTCTAACGATCCGTAAGTGATAAAAAATGCTTAATAGTAAAGATATTATACCTTACTTCCGAGGAAAATAACCGAAGTGTTTATCTTGCAGTTCGGATCTTAGCCCTTCTCAACAGAGCTCGTCTTCAGGGGATCTTCTTCCGGAGATGATGGAGAGCGAAACGCCTCCCCTGGACTCCCCCGCTCAAGAAGTGGGCGACCTTGAGGTGTCGTCACGGAGGGCCTCCCCGGGTCCGGTGAGGCCAGAAGATAATCCTATGGTCACCCTAAGTCCCCAGTATCCGGCCCTTGAAGAGGGCAAACAAAAGAGTCCGGCGCCGTCTGGTATGCGGTCGGACGCACTGAGGGATCTGCTAAAGCGAGCGACCATCTCAGAAGAACACCATATGTTGATGGGCATGGTGATGGAAAGGATTTTGTCAGCCGAAAGCGGGTTGCATGACGCCTTTATGAGTCTACTAACGGGCTTTGAGGTACGTAAAATGATAGACATTTGTGATAGTACCGCACATTTTTAGGTGTGCCCTGTGTAGATAGTAGCCCCTGAGACTCTAGTTATCGCCGAGAACAGCGGCAAAAAGAGGATCGTAGTCCCAGGTAATAACCATACCGCTTTTATGTGCAGGTGGTGGAAGCTCCGGTGGCTAGCCGGACTAATGAGTTTGCCGAACTAAAGCGGCAACTGGATGTGGCAGATGCCGACATTGAGCTTGTTAACAAGCGGCTTGACGAGGCACAGGGTAAGTGATGTTTTCTAGTGAATGTCACATAGGAAGAGCAGCGTGATGCCAGTATCTTTAATATGTTGTGACTGCAGATGGAGCTGCCACCGTGGAGGCCCTTTGGGCGGAACTTGCCCGAGCCAAAGAACAAGCAAGGAGTAGTAATGCGGCTGCTTTGAAGGCGGCCGAAGAGTTGAGAGCCGAGAAGGCCGTGCATTGCGAGAGCAAAGAGAAAATGGCCAAGATGGTTGTAAAGTTAAAAGACACTACCGACCGTTGCCAGTTCCTTGAAGAAGAAAACCGAGTGAAGGCGACGGACCTTGAAAAGGCCGCGATGGCGACCAAAGACACCAGCTCTGCTATGAGAGCGAAGAAGGAGGAGCTGTGTGAAGCCAGGGATAT
The DNA here is from genome assembly GCF_002162155.2 of Triticum dicoccoides. Lineage (NCBI taxonomy): Eukaryota > Viridiplantae > Streptophyta > Magnoliopsida > Poales > Poaceae > Triticum > Triticum dicoccoides. The sequence goes on from NC_041384.1 coordinate 665,718,340, forward strand.
TGTGGCTGGGAATCCCTTTATGCTGCGGAGGAAGTTCGGAGATCCGCGGTATGCCCCTCTGGATCGGCTGTGGATTTCGGCAGACGTATATCTAGACTTGGCGGCGACCGCGGTTGATGCGGCTGAATACTTCCAAGATCAAACAGATCTTGGAGTGGACAAGCTGTTCTGGTCACATTTTAATGTTCCAGAGCGTCCGCTTCCATTGACTGATCAGCTAGCCGAATGGGCCGAACTCAATAGGTTGTCCGGACTCGCCATGAGGTCTGTCGTGGATCAGCTATGGCCGGAAAGGCCAAAGCCGAACAACTATTTAGCCTGGTGTATTAGTTCCTTGGTGCGGTGCCACGCATCAATGCGATGAAGAGGTCGGCGTGCATAGAAGGCTCGCGGATGGCCCGTGTCAAAGCATACTGGGCGGAGATGGATGCTACCACTGTTGCGGCGCAGGGTTCGGCCATAGGTCGAGTGGCTGTCGAGCACTATTTTGAAGAAGTTCTTGAGGGTGCTCGTTTGATAGAGGCCCAGTGCTCGAAGAATATTATGTTTGAGTGACATGTATTCCCATTGTAAAAACAATGTTTTAGTAAATTTATCAAGGTTGTATTTATACTTTTGCCTGAAAGTATTGTGATGCCTCATGTGCGGCCGTTTATGTATACATGTGTATAACCTGAAAGATTGCAGTCGTCGGCTTCAGCCCCCACGCATATAATGCGGGGGTGTTCGCAGAAGACGCGTGTTCACGCTTAATCCAACGTCTTGGTCCTAATAAGGAGGTGATAGCGCAGCGAACTAGGCAACCGGACTATAATGCTTTAACACTTTCACTTAGCCATAGGAGTTTTACAGTGGGGCTACTATATAGCCCCTGGTGGCTCCGCACTCATCCGAATTCGGGGTGCGTACTTGCCTGGCCAGGAAATGGCCCTTCGTTAAGGCAGAGGAATTCTAAGTCTGATGGGTCATCGAGTGGTTGACCAGTCTCGCGCTATATCATGACAATCAGTTTTCGGCTTTCTCTACTGAGGTGCTCGTCCGGATGAACCAGGGTACAATCGCAGTAGTTCTCCCAGTGCCGCCTTTAGCCGATAGAGCGGAACGTAAGGCAGCAAAACATAAGAGCCGGGCAATCCCAACATTTGACCAAAGACATGATTCAGAGCTGATGCATATAAGGCCAAACTCGCGACGCCGAACACTCCCTAAGGTATTCGGTCTTTATGGTGTAAGCCGGACCTAAACAATGCCCTTTGTAAGAATCCCCTGGTGTCCAGGTACGTGCATTGTTCTGACGTGTCCACATGCCAAGACGTCAGCATCCTTCTCAATGGTACTGAGAATCCGAGGGATGTGTATCAACAAGAGACAGTAAAAAAGGTTGACGCAGGGTCTTAATCTAATAAGAATCCTTTGAACGGGTCCCTGCTGCACGTCTGTGCCTGTGTCTCCGTTGTGCCGTATCCTGGACGGGTGTAGCACGATGGTCATCTATAAAAGAGAGGAACTTAGGTGAAAAGTTGTTGTGCAAAAAGGTAGGTTTTAAAGAAACCATGTATAGATCAAGATGAGTAAAAATTGCCACTTGTCTACGCGCGTTGGGCCCCTTGTATTTGTAATAGGGGTGTGGCCATCAAACCTGTATGAATTACATATAGCTGCGTCAAACTCGTCTAACCATGTCCGTAGTCTTGACGACCTATCGAATGCTTTAGTTGGTGAGGCCGTTTTAGTGTGCGGCTGCCAAGGCAGCCGCGCTCTCTTCGGCACGCAGGGATCGCTCAATATTTCCATTTCCTGTAATGATGCCATGTGGACCGGGCATCTTAAGTGTGAGGGAAGCGTAATGCGATATTGCATTAAAGCGAGCGAAAGCTTCGCGTCCAAGTAGTGCTTGATAGCCACTTTGGAACGGAGCAATGTGGAAGGTTAAATTTTCGCTACGGAAGTTATGGGGAAGCCGAATATAACCTCTAGTAGTAGGGAGCCCGTGCAATGAGCCCCTGGGCTTGGCGTTACTCCTTTAAAGGTAGTATTGTTGTGGCAAATTTTCGTTGGGTCTATCCCCATTTTGCGGATTGTGTCCTAATATATCAGGTTTAGACTGCTGCCACCATCCACCAGGACTCGTGTGAAGTGGTATCCGTCAATTATTGGATCTAATACCAAGGCAGCCCATCCTACGCGTCGGATACTTGCCGAGTAATCCTGATGGTCGAAGGTGATCCGTTCAGACGGCCAGTGGCAGAACTCCATGGTGATAAGCCCTTGGGCATATTTATCTGGGAGTGTCGCTTTGTTTCTCCCCTTTATCACGTGTAACACGTTTATTGTTTTGACTTCTGGTGGAAATTTCTTCTGTTCCCCAGTGCTTTGCTCGCGAGGCTCATCCTCGTCTTCGCTTGGTGTATCCTGCCCCTTATGTTCGGCGTTGAGCTTGCCGGACTGCTTGAAGACCCAACATTCTCTGTGGGTATGATTTGCAGGTTTATCGGGGGTGCTATGGATCTGACATATTTGGTCCAAAATTTTGTTTAGGCTGGACAGTTCATCTCTGGCGCCTTTAGAGGGCGGCTTTTGCTGACCTAGCCGAGAGCTTCTGAATCCGGCGTTTACCGCCGTGCTCTTCGGGCTGTCTTATTTATTCTGGTGCTTATTATTTTTGCTGCATCGTGATTTCCCGTTTCCATCTCTAACTTCGGATGTACTTGGGTCGCTGGTGCTGCATCGGGCTAGCCAGCTGTCCTCGCCTGCGCAAAAGTGGGTCATGAGGCATGTTAATGCTGCCATTGTTCTTGGCTTTTCTTGGCCGAGGTGTCTGGCAAGCCATTCGTCTTGGGCGCTGTGTTTAAAAGCTGCCAAGGGTTCGGTGTCCGGACAGTCGACTATTTGGTTCTTTTTAGTAAGAAACCTGTTCCAAGGCTTTCGGGCTGACTCTCCGGGCAGTTGAGTTATATGACTTAAATCGTCCGCATCCGGAGGTCAGACATAAGTCCCTTGAAAATTTGTTCGAAAAGCATCGTCAAGCTCTTCCCAGCTTCCAATGGAGCTTTCGGGGAGGCTTTTAAGCCAGTGCCGAGCTGGCCCTTTGAGTTTGAGGGGTAAATACTTAATGGCGTGGAGATCATCTCCTCGAGCCATATGGATATGGAGGATATAGTCCTCAATCCAGACCCCAGGGTCTGTTGTTCCGTCGTATGCCTCTATGTTTACGGGTTTGAATCCCTCTGGAAATTCATGGTCCAGCACCTCGTCAGTGAAACATAGGGGGTGTACGGCACCCCAGTATCTGGGTGTACCGCGTTGTTCGGATGTTTGTTGTGTTGCATCGTATGCTGGAGCGCGCTTGCGTGGTCCATAGATGGATCTGGTTGCGTCGTCCTTTTGATGCGAGCCCTTGCGTGGATCGCATATTGGCTTATGTGCGGCATTGTTTGCCGCTCTATGTTGGCCATGAGGTCGTCTATCCGGCCAGATGGCCGTTTTAATTTTTGGTTGTTGGGGATCTAAGGCCTCCTCATCGAATTTAGGTAGCAACTTCCGCTTCGGGTAGCTCCTGGTGGGGCAATTACCGCCGTACTTCGCTGCTGTGTTGAGTACTTTACTCCATCTGATTCTGAGTGTGTCTTGCGCAGCCTTGAGCCTTTGCTTCTGCTTTTTTAGACTCCTCGCGGTGGCAACAAGCTTTTGACGGGCATTCTGTTGCTCCGGGTGTCTGTCCAGTGTGACGCCGTCCGGACTATTATCTTTGACAGAGTCGGGTTGTTCGGTTTGATTCTCCGTGTTGCCGTGGTCCGGCGATGGTTCACCCTGCTCTAACGCTGGGTCTATATGGTCGTTGCTTCTGCCGAGGCAGGATTTGGAGCGGCGCTTATGCCGCCGCTTTGACTGCTTCTCGAGGGGACAACCCTTCATTGCGTCCTTCCGTTCCTCGTCGTCGTTTTCTTTTGGTGTGTCCACCATGTATGCGTCATGTGATGAAGTGGGTGTCCAGTCCCTATGGGCAGTGGTTCCTATTCGTCTCCTGCATCGTCGTCCATACCGTCGATGTCTTCAAAGTCGAAGTCGAGCATGTCGGTTAAGTCATCGACAGTGGCTACTAAGTGGGTGGTGGGTGGGCGGCGAATTTCTTCGTCATCCGCATCCCAATCCTGCCGGACATAGTTCGGCCAGGACTCTCCTGACAAGGAGAGAGACTTTAATGAATTCAGTATGTCGCCGAAGGGCGAGTGCTGAAATATATCCATGGAGGTGAACTCCATGATTGGCGCCCAGTCGGATTTGATTGGCACGGGCGCACGCGGTTCGGAGTCTGTGGCCGGGGAACGATCCAGCAGTTTGGCAACACGGCTCTGATGAAGGGTAAGGTCGATATTTGACTCGATCGTCACTAAGGATACGGCCTCCGTGACGGGGTCTATCCACCCGTCCATGGATGGCGCAACTAGCTCCGAATTGAGGCTTGGAGCGGCTGCCGGTGCGATCTCCTTAATACGGTCCGATGGTAGAGCTAAATCGTACTCATCGTGACCGCGTGGCGCACAAGGCAGGGGCTCGAGTCCATCGAAGATCAAGTCTCCACAGATACCGGCCGTGTAATTTAAGCTTCCAAACCTGACCTGATGGCCAGGGGCATAGCTTTCGATCTGCTCCAGATGGCCAAGCGAGTTGGCCCATAGTGCGAAGCGGTCGAACACAAAGATCTGTCCGAGGAGAAAAGTCTCACCTTGGACTGCATCGCTATCAATGATAGAAGGATCCATCAAGCCTAACGGCGACGACATAGAGGAACTCTCAATGAAAGCACCAATGTCGGTGTCAAAACCGGCGGATCTCGGGTAGGGGGTCCCGAACTGTGCGTCTAAGGCGGATGGTAACAGGAGGTAGGGGACACGATGTTTTACCCAGGTTCGGGCCCTCTTGATGGAGGTAAAACTCTACATCCTGCTTGATTTATTCTTGATGATATGAGTATTACAAGAGTTGATCTACCACGAGATCGGAGAGGCTAAACCCTAGAAGCTAGCCTATGGTATGATTGTTGTTGTCCTACGGACTAAAACCCTCCGGTTTATATAGACACCGGAGAGGGTTAGGGTTACACAAGGTCGGTTACAAAGGAGGAGATATCCATATTCGTACTGCCTAGCTTGCCTTCCACGCCAAGTAGAGTCCCATCCGGACACGAGACGAAGTCTTCAATCTTGTATTTTCATAGTCCAATAGTCCGGCCAAAGGATATAGTCCGGCTGTCCGGAGACCCCCTAATCCAGGACTCCCTCAACCGCCAAATCAAAATGAGACGTTGGTGGTAAGCAGTATGACTATCATCGCCCACAACTCTTTGTGTTCTACTCGTGCATATCATCTACGCATAGACCTGGCACGGATGCCATTGTTGGGAACGTAGCATGCAATTTAAAACAATTTCCTATGCTCATGCAAGATCTATCTAGGATATGCAAAGCAACGAGAGGGGGAGAGTGTGTCCACGTACCCTCGTAGACCGAAAGTGGAAGCGTTAGTTTAACGCGGTTGATGTAGTCGATCATCTTCATGATCCAACCGATCTTAGTACCGAACGTACGGTACCTCCGAGTTCAGCACACGTTCAGCTCGATGACGTCCCTCGAACTCTTGATCTAGTAGAGGGTCGAGGGAGAGTTCCATCAGCACAACGGCGCAGTGACGGTGATGGTGATGTGATCCCGCAGGGCTTCGCCTAAGCACTACGGCACTATGACCGGAGGAGTAAACTATGGAGGGGGGCACCGCACACGGCTAAGAGAACAATTGATGTGCCTTTGGGGTGCCCCCCGCCCCATATATAAAGGAGGGGAGGAGGAGGAGGCCGTCTAGGAGGGGGCGCGCCAAGGTGGGAGTCCTACTAGGACTCCTAGTCCTAGTAGGATTAGCCCCCCCTCTTTTCCAACCTGGGGCCTAATGTTGGGGATGTAGCTATCAGTTATGACCCGCCCAAGAGGGGCCGGGTCAGCCCCAATGGCGGGTTACACAAGAAGCCCAGTAAACATTAAGATGACAGTTTATCAAATATTGTAGAAGGCTCAAAAGCCTAGAGGCGGCTTAAGGCCCAATATTGCAAACTGCCGTATGTAAGGAAAGACTTGTAAAGAAAGGCATGTAAAGGAAGTCACCGAGCCGGACACAATTATGAGCCGGCCGGGACTCTGTAGGCCACCAGGCGTCAACCCGTGTATATAAGGGGATGACCCGGTGGCGGCTTAGGGCAAGAAACAGGAGATCGATAACCAAGCCGGCGAGTTAAGCCTCTTGATGATCGAAACCCCAACAATACCAACACAACTAGACGTAGGCCTTTACCTTCATCGTAAGGGGCCAAACTAGTATAAAATCTCTCGTGTCCTTTGTCCCGATTCACCCCTTTAAGCTTCCTAGTTGCGATGGCCCTACGACTAAGTCCTTTCGCTAGGACATCTGCCGTGACAATTCCACGACAACTTCCGTGCCCAGAAACCCTAGATTTGGAGGTCCAGATTTCCTCCAAGTCTTTTCCCTGTAATTTTTCATGCCTCTGTTCATTGCATCATAACTCTGTGATCGTAGCTCCGTTTTGTGCGTGCAATATATCAAAATGTTCATCATGATGTGCTCTTCCTTTTGTTCCATTGTCACATGCTCGTTTGAGTCCATCTTGATGCCCAAATCTTTGATGCAAGAGTGCTATAAAATGTTAGGTGCTGATTCTTAGCAGAGTATGAGCATTTGTCATTTTTTCTACATTTGTTGTGTGTTGAATATGGGCATGAGCTCTACATGTGTTTTGGGCTATGCCATGATATCTTTACAGGGGTGTATGCCATGTATTTTTGTGATCAATGTGGTGACTAGCACAAGCATGCAAAGTAGCCTCGTGATATTGCTGATTTCAGGGACTTAGAATTTCACTAAGTCATTTCCCTGCTGTTTTTTATGCCATATATTCATGATGCTACAGAGTGATCCATGCTTGTTTTGAGTATCTTCAGTAAGGATGATTTTGACATATGGTTATGTTCTATCCATCCGTGCCCCTGTTTGCAATTATGGAGTGCCTAGCACGACTTAATCTTGCTCTAGTTTTGCTATAAAATGTTCCCGGCAGATTGTTTACATGTTAATCAATTTTGCCATGGTTGTTGTAGTTGATCCAAGCATGCTATAAACTTGTTCTTCCCTTGGTTGGCTTCTTGAACATGTCATCTTGCTGATGCTATGCTTATCTTGCCATGCAATGCCTTGTGTTGAGTGAATCGAGCTTGCAAAGATGCCTTCATAATTCTGTTTATGCCATGCCCAGTTTTCTGCTAAGTCTGAATCTGTTACGAAACTTTCTATGTTTACATGGGTGCCATCATATCTTCTGTGCCTTTTTGGCTTATGGCTAGTAAGGGACTTTTGTTCTATGCATTTATTAGATTCATGCCATGCCTTTGTTTGCTATGATCTGTTCCTGTAGCATGTTATTGGCTTGGTCTAAACATTGCTCCCTGATGTAAATTCCTGGCATGTTAGTATTTTCACTAAGTCTGTGAAGCTGATATCTTTTGCACTTTTGCCATGCTTGTTTGACCTGCTCTTGTGTGATTTAGCTCTAGCTCAGTGTCCATCTTTTGTCAAGCATCTTGAGTAGATCACTGCCATGTTCTTTGTTGTTATGTTGGAGTGCAATAGCTTAGTTTCTTGTTGCATTCTAGATGGTATCGTGTTGTTAATCGCAGAATTGTGCCATTATTGTTTTGCTTGCCATTTGCAAACCGTGCATCCGATTCTGGTGATCTTTATATCGATTTCGATCGAAATCAACTCATCTCTCCAGTGGCGCACTTGGTTTGCCAAGTTGAGGCCTGGTGTCGGTGTCAAAACAAGAGGATCTCGGGTAGGGGGTCCTGAACTGTGCGTCTAGGCCGGATGGTAAAAGGAGGCAAGGGACACGAAGTTTTACCCAGGTTCGGGCCCTCTCGATGGAGGTAAAACCCTACGTCCTGCTTGATTAATATTGATGATATGGGTAGTCACTACAAGAAATATGTCAACTTGTGACCACCACTATTGGTCACTGAATGGTCACAAATTTCCATTTGTGACCTTTTTGTGACCAAAAACATAAGGTCAAAAGCTGGCCGTCATAAACTGACTATAGTGACCTTTCTTCTGGAATGGTCGAAGACGTTTCTGACCAAAATACGTCTACTGTGGCGTTTTGGTCACTAGCAACCTCCCCTGGCCACATAGGCATTCAGCGTGGCAAGCTGATGTGGCACAAGATTCAGCCCGGCCAATTCGGCGTTTTACATGGGCCGAGCCCATTAATTCCGCCCATTTAATTTATTTTTTCCCTGTGCTTTGATTAGCTAAATAGGCCTAGCCCAACAATTAGGACTTTTTTTTTCTGAGATGCAGTCTTGTACAATCCATTTTTTTTGGGGCCTCAACCCTTTTAGAATCTGAAATTTATATTGCTCTTTTTAGAAACAAGTCCAGCATAGTTTGGGCCATGGCCTTTTTAGAGCCCAAGTATTGAGTGCAATTTAAATTCTGGACAGGGCCTTTTTACAATTCAATAGTGGGCCAAGCCCTCTTTTATTTACAGCCAATATTCTCAAATCAGTATAGTAACAGTACTTCTTTCCCACAGTAATAACACAAGTATAGAAAACTTTCTCACACAACTTTATCTCGCATAACATTAGACAGACCAACACATATCAATAACTTATCTCCTATGTTCACAAGTACATAACTTTTATCTCACACAACATTATACAGAACTGTATCTTGCAGGTTCAAATCACATAAACTTTATCTAACAAGTTCCCCACAACAAAAGATGATCACCATCATCTCCTAATCAAGATGCAAATAACCTGCACATTAAAAAATAAAAAGCAATATGTCAAAGAGAGACAAACAAAAAATAGAACAAACAAAAAATAGAGACTTGCATCAAGTAGACCTGATGATGTACAGATAGTAACCAAACTAGCATCTACTTTGCCCGAGAGATAGCACGAAGCAGTTTTGATGCCATTTATGCATTATTTCTGAGACTAGCAGCAAAAAATACATAGGATGCCAAACAGCCGGCAGCAGCTAAGATCGGTTAGTTGTTGGCTACCACCGATGGCGAGAACTAAACGAGCAGGTTAGATTCATTGGGCTGGGTTGGATTGGATTGATGCTGACAAAGTGACAACGGGAAGGTAATGAGCACATACAACTGGCTCTAGTATACCGGCATGCATGAGCACTTGTTAATATTTATATTCGTCACAGCAACCTATAACCACCTACGCATAAAAATCAGAAAGCACACATATATACTGAACAAAAGCAACGGCCATGAATAGATGACTTAACAGTTCATGTTTTTTAACAAAACAAGAGTGGACATCTCATAGTGAGTCTAATACAGCTACACTAAGCAGAGAACCACATCAAGACATGAAGAGTAAGCCATCACTGTATAGGAGGATTGGACTGCATACCTAGTCGTCCTTGAGGTAGAGGACCATCTTGGTACCCCTGCCGAGCTGCTCCCCAAACGTATCACGAGTGACGGTGAAGGAGCTACCGGCCTGGGACTCCCACACGTACAGCCCGTCGTTGTTGTGCTTCATGGTGACGACGACCCTCTCGGCAACAAGGTAGGCGGAGTAGAAGCCAACACCAAACTACCCAATCATGGACACATCGGCGCCGGCGGCGAGGGCCTCCATCGGAACCGTACTGATCTTGTCCAAGGCCTGCGAAAATCATACCGGCAAACACACCACGTCAGCCCAGGAAGAAATCTCGCATGCCACAAATCAAACCGCGGGTCAACGGATCTGGCTCGGCAGAATCTAAAGCCTGGCGTAAAATGGCCAGTGTAATTAATGGCCAGTGCTGCCAGTATTGAATGTACCACATCGGCAAGCATTATATAGTACTACTATGTAATTGATATGCAAAAGAAGATGCATCTCCCATGTTCAGCAATCAGGATCAACCATGAAGTTTCTACTACTCCTACATCATTTTAGCTAATCATTTAAGATGATCATTTAAGATGCTAATGTTTACTTGTCAAGTACAGTTATTGTTACTCTAAGATTTTAGCTAAGTAAATATAAAGATAAGAAGACACTTTGCCACCAATATTTTGTGACATCTGTAGAATTCGTACCTCATAAACATGCATGAAATGTCTATCTCAAACAAGTATACATACTGATCATGTTTAATTACGCCAGCAGCACAAAACAACCAATTATATTGCCTTATAAGAAGCTATTTGCATAAAGTAGATAACTACAAAACAAGCTATTAACCATCCTACTGGTAGCAAGGACATAAAGATAATCACTTAATAAGATAAGAAGCAGACATGAATCACATAACTATGTACAATTCAATATCCCAACTGAGAGTGAACATGTATTAAACATTTCCTACATTTCAGTACATGCATGACAGACTCACAGCATAACTATATATAGTTGTACAAACATGCATGAACAGGAAAGCAACCAAACTACAAGAACATATAAGGAAACAGAGGGAATCACTATAACCTATGGAGTGACAAGCACATATATGAACTGAAAGTAATGCCCAGCTCGCGCATATATGAGCCGTGCCGTCGAGTCCCGCAGCCACCAACTCGCGCCGCTCACTGCTGCGGTCACCACCTTTATCGTCGACACGGCGGTGCTGCCAGACCTGCAAAAACCAGAGGAGGCGTGAATGGACATGACACTTGACAACTAATTAACTATAGCTTGCTACAGAAATATTTCATTATCAAATTTGATTCAGGAACTAGCTTATTGAGTATGACAAAAATTCTTAGAATAAAAATCATTTCAAGAAATGTTGTAGTAGCTAAAAAACAAATTAAGCAATACCATTTTAGGAAAATGTGTAAGTTGTTCAACTTTTCCCACATTCACTCCAGCTGCTTCCAAACACTAACTAGGTAACAGAATTACTTTAAGACTGTAGCCCGAGAATTCATTATTCATGCTAATATAAAATTCGCTCAAATGGAACCTTGGAAACACCCTTTCCCAAGTAGTCAGATCCACCATCCCTTAGTTCCAAAGCTTCATAAAGACCTACAGAAGAGGGATGATTCAGACAAGATTAGTTCAACAAAAATAATAAAATAACATTTGGTAAATAATGATACAAATAAGAGTTTGGAACAGGATACATTTTGGTGAAGTGTCTGTCAGGGAGAAGTGATTCAGAGTTTCAAAGTGAAGTTGTTTCTGAATACTAGTAGTGTAATTACTAATTAGCTAGCTAGATGTGTGCATGAAAGCTACTGTTCCTATTGGGTTGCAGCTTGTACTAGTTAGCTAGCTAGCTAAGGACTTGATAGTATTCTTTTTCCAGATAAAGAGCTGATGCTACTAGTCTAATCACACAGTTTTAACCAGATTAGAGCAATGACAACACGCCAACGGCAGAACCAAGACCAAGTCTCGGCAATCCAATAGGAATCTCCGGAGCTCCATATATCGCCACACACATGGCCACGCACCACCTGGCCGCCCCCATCGCAAGTTTGTAGCACACCACCGCACCCGACATTGCAGCAAGCACGCGCGCTCACGCCCATAGCACCGGTGCAAGGTCATGGGGGGCACGCCGGTCATACCTGTGTGGGCATCGGTACTCGTCGCAGTAGAGCACGAGCTGGCGGTCAAACACAGTGAGCACGAGCTGGCTGTGTGGGTATCAGCTTCCCCTGATGATGGAATTACGCAAGTCCAAAACTCAATCAAGAACTGTAATGGTATATGCAATGCAGCAAACAATAATTTTTTTTTCGTTCAGAATTTGAGATGTCCCTATGACTCGATGGTGTCATGATTCTAAGCGTGGAATTGCAATTCTAAGCAATCCTGGAGTATGATAGTGGTACATGAAAGTATGGAAAACATCAAGAGTAAACCCTAGGAATTAGGGATTTTAGGAGTAAGCAATTGTGTTCATCGAGAGACTGTAGCGAGCAAGCATCAGAGGCCCAAGTGAGACATGGCGTTGTCACGAGCTCAGTGGAAAGTATTGGAGGTGAGGGACAGAGAAGGAGAGGAAGAGGGTACCTTGAAGACCTCGATGTCCATGGCATCGTCGAGCGCGAGGTTCTGTCCCAGCCGAGCGGCACCCAGGCCTCTCATTGCGTGGAAGAGCGGCATCGAAGGGCGCGACTGTGTGTCAGTGGAAGACAGCGGAGGCGTCCACCACAAGCATCACCGTCGCCTCGCCGACGCATCGCATGGAGATCGTGCAGCGCCGGCACCTGACCTGCTCGATCTAGATGCCCCAACACCGAGGGAGATAGGGTGAGCAGAGGGTGGGGCGGATGGATCTAGGAACACCGAGTACATGAACCACTCGGTGTTCTTGTTCAGATCCGGCGGGGGCACCTCCTGTACGTACTGGCGCGAGCATGCTGCAGGGCGGTGGCTCCTCTCGTTCGGCTCGGTGTCGCGGGCATGGAGATAGGGCGAGGGGATAGGGGCGGCGGCGACAAGGTCGCTGGTGATGGAGCACGGCAGTGGTTGTGGGTAGGGTTTGGGGTGGGGCGCGCCAAGGGAAGAGAGCAGGGGAGGGGAAGAGGGTGTTGCGCCACCCGGGGCGAGGGCATCGAGGGTGGGGACAGCATCGGTGGGGGAGACCAGAGACGGGCAGGGAGGTCGCCGGTGGCTGCCAGATCAGGGGAGGGTTAAGTGGAAATCCTAACCCTAGCAGAGAGGAGGAGGGGGAACACCATGGCCCTGCCTGGACTAGTGGATATGGGGAAGGTGAGGGGAGGGGGATGGAGGAGACGAGGTCGATAGTTGGTGGCGTGGCGGTGGTGGGTGGGGATGGCGTCGGATCTGGAAGGCGGGGTGATGGTGGCGGCACGATCTGGAATGGGAGGAGGAGAGCCGAGCTGTAGGTGCAAGAGGACCGCGGGCTCCGGCGTGATCTTGGGGAGGGAGAACACGGGCTTGGCGTCGCCTGGAGGTGGAGGAGCGTGGTGGCGGCGAGCGGCTTAAGCGTGCGCGATGAGGAGGGGAGAAGGGGGCGGCAGCGATGGATCTGGGGAGAAGAGGGCGGCGGCGATGGAGTGGGAGGCGATAGGGTTTGGGTGGTTGGGCTGCCCGGGGGTGGGAGGGGATAGGGTTCTTTTGCTTTCTCTCTCTTTTTTTCTTTAGATAAATGGGATGGGTGGATGGATGGATGGATGGATGCCATGTCATCAATCCATGGCACAAACATTTTAACCAATGAGAACAAAGCATACGTAATTGTGTTTTTCTATGTGTTTCTATTATATTTTTTGCACAAGGGTGCATTTTGGAATGGCATAATTTGTTCAAATTATATCATACTTTGCACAAAGGTGCATCTTGGAATGGCAAACAATGTTGCCTAAAAAATACATTTTTTTTGGACAAAAAATTCATTATCCATTTTTTGTGAAGGACCTACCATATATTTGTTGCAAAAGTGGACCGAATTATTTTTCTAAAATACTAGGACATATTTAATGCACAATTGACCAAATGGTTGAGTGTCAGAAGCTTTGATCCACCTCTCGTTAAAAAGACAAATTCCCGCCGATTCAGCTGGAAGCGGGTCAAATTTGAACTGCAGCTGCCTCATAGTTTGCTCTTTATATTTTCCAAAAATCATTTCTAGGTACATAAGTATCTATTTAATCAGAGAAACACCAAAAAAATTCCAAGATTCAACCTCTAGCTAGGAACGGTCATTGCCGCCGTTTTGACCGCATTTTGAAACGGGCATAAAAAATTCAAAAAAAAATCAAAAAATTGGGAAACCTTCGCATTGTGTCATTATATGTGGCTAAGTTCCCAGGAAAAATAACAAACTTGTAATACGGCAATTATTTAAAAAAAGTGTTCTCAGAAACGAGCTATCACGTATGGAGATCAATGGCTTCCAAGCCAAATGATCAATCTTATGGCCACATTCATGGCATAGTTTGTTCAAATGATCTGATATTGTGCACAAGGGTGCATATTGGAATGGCAAACAATGTTGCCTAAGGAAGTTTCCATTTTCTTTGGACGAAAAAACCATTCTCCATTTTTCGAGTGCCCAAAAGGAGGTTTTTTTGTGAAGGACCTCCCAAATAATTGTTGCAAAATTGCATCAAATCAATTTTATAAAATATTAGGACATATTTAATGCACAATTGACCAAATGTTTGGGTGTCAAAAGTTTTGATCCACCTCTCGTGAAAAGACAAATTCCTGCCAATTCAGCAGGAAGCGGGTCAAATTTGAACTGTAGCTACCTCGTAGTTTGCTCTTTATTTTTTCCAAAAATCATTTCTAGGTACATAAGTATCTATTTAATCATAGAAACACTAAAAAAATTCAAGATTCAACCACTAGCTAGGAACGGTCATTCCCACCGTTTTGACCACATTTTGAAACGGGCATAAAAAGTTCAAAAAAAATCAAAAAATTGGGAAACCTTCGCATTGTGTCATTATATATGGCCAAGTTCCCAGGAAAAATAATAAACTTGTAATACGGCAATTCTTTTAAAAAAGTTCTCTCAGAAATGAGCTATCATGCGTGAAGATTCATGGCTTTCAAGCCAAATGATCAATCTTATGGCCATATTCATGGCATAGTTTGTTCAAATGATCTCATATTGTGCACAAGGGTGCATATTGGAATGGCAAACAATGTTGCCTAAGGAAGTTTCCATTTTCTTTGGACGAAAAAATCATTTTCCATTTTTCGAGTGCCCAAAAGGAGGTTTTTTTGTGAAGGACCTCCCAAATAATTGTTGCAAAATTGCACCAAATCAATTTAAAAAATATTAGGACATATTTAATGCACAATTGACCAAATGTTTGGGTGTCAAAAGTTTTGATCCACCTCTCGTGAAAAAGACAAATTCCTGCCGATTCAGCAGGAAGCGGGTCAAATTTAAACTGTAGCTACCTCGTAGTTTGCTCTTTATTTTTTCCACAAATCATTTCTAGGTACATAAGTATCTATTTAATCAGAGAAACACCAAAAAAATTCAAGATTCAACCACTAGCTAGGAACGGTCATTCCTGCCGTTTTGACCGCATTTTGAAACGAGCATAAAAAGTTCAAAAAAATCAAAAAATTGGGAAACCCTCGCATTGTGTCATTATATATGGCCAAGTTCCCAGGAAAAATAATAAACTTGTAATACGGCAATTCTTTTTAAAAAGTGTTCTCAGAAATGAGCTATCATGCGTGAAGATTCATGGCTTTCAAGCCAAATGATCAATCTTATGGCCACATTCATGGCATAGTTTGTTCAAATGATCTCATACTGTGCACAAGGGTGCATCTTGGAATTCCAAACAATGTTGCCTAAGGAAGTTTTCATTTTCTTTGCACGAAAAAATCATTTTCCATTTTTCTGAGTGCCCAAAATGAGTTTTTTTTGAAGGACCTACCATATATTTGTTGCAAAATTGGACCTAATCAATTTTATAAAATACTAGGCCATATATAATGCACAATTGACAAAATGGTTGGGTGTCGAAAGTTTTGATCCACCTCTGGTGAAAAATACAAATTCCCGCCGATTCAGTAGGAAGCGGGTCAAATTTGAACTGCAGCTGCCTCATAGTTTGCTATTTATTTTGTCCAAAAATCATTTCTAGTTACATAAGTACCTCTTTAATCATAAATACATGGTTTGGTGGCGATACGTCGAGGTTTGAGCACGTAAACTCGCATGCCCGCCGCGTGGTCACCGCATGACCGTGGCGTTGCCATGTGTTCTGGGAAGCCTAGGCATGTCTAGTGGGTTGGGCACTCCCCAGGTAGGTGATAGGAAGAAAATCACAACATAAGATTCTCATGAGGAGACCGATCGATGCTCAAACATGAATAAGCAGCCAAGTGTTTGATTAGTGGTGCGGGAAATGCACATGGCCAATGGGCGTGAGTTTTGGCTGAGGATGATCATCTACTAAGGAGAATGTCTTCACAAATTTTTAGCTCAAAAGGCAGATCCTAGGTGGTACTTGCTTTGCAAAGTATCACACTAGACAAAAATATGAATGTTGAAGCTGGGCTCAAAATAATGAATGGATTGAGCTGAAATTTAGTGGAGGATAGTTATTTGGGCATAGGAAAGCATTGTAGAAAATTGACACCATTTGGACATGCCAAAGTAGTACTTCCTTCACAATGCTCTTATATGGACAAAAACTTGGGTGAACTAGTTAGAGAGATTGGATGAATTAAAGGAGCTAAAAATTGGTGTAGGTAAGTTACATAGGTATGGTCATGCGCTTGTAAATTTTTAGATCATTTGGGTAAGCCTAGCTAGTACTTACTTCACGAAGCTTCTCTCGAGGTAGAAACTTTGGAAATTTCCTGAGAAAGATTTACTAGGAAAATTGAGCTGAATAATATCATGTGGCAATGATTTGGGTATGGAAGGGTGCACGAAAAGTTTGAGGGTAATAGGAGGGGTCTATATAACACTTGCTTTGCAACGTGCCAATTTGGCCATAAAATATAAATTGAACCTGGGCTCACATAGATGATTTGACTGAGCTGCAATTTGGAGGAGGGTGATAATTTGGGCATATGAAGGAACTGTATAAATTTCATGTCATTTTGAGATATAAAAAAGGTACTTCCTTCACAATGCTTCTAGGTGGACAAAAACTTTGGAAATTTGCCGAGGAAGATTTGCTAGGCAAATGGAGCTGAATTTTGTCATGCGGTAATGATTTTGATAGAAAAGAGTGCCCAAAAATTCCTAGGGCAATCAAGAATATATAAATAGCACTTCCTTCATAAAGTGTTGTTGTGAACAAAATAGGAAAATGAATATTGTTGAATTAGTTTTGAACTAGGCAAGGAAGGACTTTTACCTATACGATGAAGATATGACCCAAAGAATTTATGAGATTTTTTTGGGAATTTTGGGAATGACAGAAATATAGGGTGCTTCACAACCTAGGGCAAAAACTGCCACATGGACATGCCACATAGGCAAAACTGAAGAGGTGGCGCCTAGTCATAGCAACCCACCACAATTTACAAGGCTGTGACCATCTACACTGGTCGTTAACAACTAGAAATAAGGCAGCGGACTAGCGCTGTTTGCTTTATGACCATTTCCTCTAATGAAATTATGACCTTTCTGACCAAAATGGTCTTTATGGTTTAGGGTTTAGAGCCCCCAGACAGCTTTTGACCAATTGGTCTAAAATGGTCATAAATTTATGATCAATTCTTCGAGGGTCACTGACAGAAGGTCATAAGTTGACATATTTCTTGTAGTGAGTACAAGAGTAGATCTACCACGAGATCGAGGAGTCTAAACCCTAGAAGCTAGCCTATGGTATGATTGTTGATGTGTACGTTTTCCTACGGACTAAAAGCCTCCAGTTTATATAGACACCGGATAGGGTTAGGGTTACATAGAGTCGGTTACAATGGTAGGAGATCTTCATATCCGTATTGCCAAGCTTGCCTTCCACGCCAAGGAAAGTCCCTTCAGGACACGGGACGGAGTCTTCAATCTTGTATCTTCATAGTCCAGGAGTCCGGCTATCCGAACACCCCCTAATCCAGGACTCCCTCAGTAGCCCCCAAACCAGGCTTCAATGACGATGAGTCTGGCGTGCAGATTGTCTTCGGCATTGCAAGGCGGGTTCTCCTCCAAATTCCGTGTACCTGTTTGAATAAAGTCCGGTTTCTTGAAGATGTTCCGCTCCTTGGCTTCTACGCCCAATAATGGCCGCTCCCCATGTGTCAAACGAATATGAAAAGTCTGACTGTTTTTACATTCACACCTCTAGCCGCGTAAATGAGCTGCCCTATTTAGGGGGACGAGGATTTAGATCCAATCCACACCATCTCCCCTCCGCAAGTGTTCATCAGAGCGCATCCGACAAAGGTCCATTCCACCATGGCCAGCCATCGCAACTCCTCCCCTCGCCCTTCCAGCCCTAAGCCTGGATATTGGGAGAGATGTTCCATCCCGCATAGCGAGCTAGTGACACTCCAGACCAAGGGATTTCTCCCCCCGGCCTATATGGTCCCGGTTCGAGCCGATCTTGCCGTCTACAACGGCGGAGAGCAAGCAGAGAATGCCCCTAATCCCTCCAAAGGAGAGCAGGTGTTCCTTGTCCCTTACTTAATAAGGGGGCTCGGATTTCCAATCCATCCATTTCTCCGGGGGTTGCTGGAGTTCTACGTCCTCCAGCTACATAATATCGCGCCTGCCTCAGTACTGCATATTGCGGGCTTTGTAGCCCTCTGCGAGCTGTTCTTGGGTGTCGAAGCTCATTTCAGACTGTGGAAGGAGCTATTTTGCCTCGTGCCCTGTTTCAAGAAGGGGTCAATGTATCAAGTGGGCGGAGCCGAAGTGTGGCGCATCGCCGGGACCGGATATCTGTCCGGAACCCCAAAGAAGGTGTCCGAAGACTGGCCCTCGGAGTGGTTTTATATAGAAGACGTCCCGCTGCCATATCCTGTCCGGATCGGCCTCCCTAAATTCAATAGTGCTCCCTTAAATAAGCACCTAAGCTGGCGCCCACGGAGCCCTTACAGGGGAGGTGACAGGGACATCATTTACCTGATGGGCCGAATAAGATTGTTAGCCCATTCAGACTAACCATGATCGGGGTTATGCTGGAATGCATTATGCGGGGGGTGCAGCCGCTTCAGTATAGAAGCCAACCCATGTGGGACTTCAACGGGGAGGACGACGCCACCTACTACGGCCGTAAGGGGCCAGATTCAGCTGTCGCTCTACTAAACATCTTGTCCACTTTATATAAGGGAGAAGAGGAGGAATTTCTCTGCGTCAACCCTCAGCGTGGATTCTCCATGCACAATCCCCCAAGCTGGGTAAGCGGCCGTATTTACTTGTCCATCCGTTTTGTATTCCCATTGTTAAATATTCAGTCTGACGACTTCAACGCAGGAACTGTCGGGCTATTAAGGAAATAAGCAGCCCTCCTCCACAACCCGAGGACCCAGGACGGTCCCTCGACCCGGCCTCCCAAGAGGATCCGGACATATCTGTGGAGCTGATTGATGGAGTGTTCCATCAACTAAGCAAGAACAACGCCTTGGTGGCCATTACAGCCGATTACCCAGGGCTAATCCTGAACCCCCCAGGAACCTGAGATCAAAGTCCCAGTACCCCGAATAGGTGTCCTCCCACTCGTGTTCAGTTTCCTGATTGCAACCAAACTTTGCAGGGGAGGTATTTAAGGCGGAAGGCCAAACCTGCGGCAACAAGCCAACGAGGGGCCGTAGGGCCCCGCGGGCAGAAAAGAAGTGCAGTCCGGACCGAGGCGTCAGCGCAAAGGTATGGCGCCCCCCCTTATCCCAGGTGTTATACCTTAGAGGCATATTGACACTCGCGCTCTTTTCAGGACAAAGAGACCTCGCCGGACTACATCCGGAGAGGCTGCCAATCGCGCCTCCACCAGCCAGGCTCCAAAGACTGGTCAGGAGGTGGAGGCGAACGCAAGGGACGCGCCAGACGCTCCTCCAACAGAGGATGTGGATGGGTTGTCTACCACCAACTCTGAGGTGGAGAGTGCCATGAACCACAAGCGTCGCCGAACAGTTCTTTCGTGACGCTTGTTTCTCCTAAGGGGTGTTAGATGCCTTCAACTCGGGAGATGCGTATCTCCGTGCAGCTCAAAATGGTCTAGCCAGAGCCACGGAGCAGTATGTAAAAGACATACGGGTAAGAAAATTCTGGTAATTATATTTATATACCAGTATCCCCCGAGACTTGAAATAGTTAGAATAACTGATTTAAGGATCATTTGTGATGCAGGTTCTTACGGAAAAGAATTCCCTACTATCCAAGGAGCTGGAAGAGTGCAAAGCCCAACTTGAGGCCGCACTAGCCGCGGTAGGGGAGCCTAAGGAGACCCCCTCTGGTAATATAGACTTCGAAAGATAAGTATTTTGCGAAGCACGGCTTTGGTGCAAATCTGACAAATGAAATTGCAGATGGCACCGGATTGAATCCGGAAAGGCAACACCTCCTACGCCAGCTAAAGGCTGGTGAGAGGGTGCTGATAAAGGTGATGGGGGAGAAGAATGATCTCCAAGATGCCAACACCAAGCTGGGCGTCGAGGTGAAAGATGTTCGTGCCCAGCTGTCAGACTCCGTGAAGGAGAATCAACGGCTTCGGCGCGGCATATTTAGTAAGTGCTTGAACGAACCTTTTGAAAGAAAGTTCGGCGGGGAAGTCGACTAAAAGAGCAACGTCTATAGGTGTGCTAATAGGTCGTCCTGCAGAGGAGATGCCCGGTTCTACAGGTGACCTTCTTCCCGAGCTCTCGCAACTGCTCGATCAAGTTCGGCAGGTGATGTGAGGCGTCGCCCAGGCCCTGTGGCCATCCGTCTCCATGCCCGAAGGTCTTGGAGAGCTTGCGGAGAAGCTAAGGGGAGCACGGCGGCGCTTCCGATTGTGGAAGATATCAGCCTGCCGTCAAGGCGCTAGGGAGGCCTGGGCCATGGTGAAGACGCGGTACGCAAAGGCTAACCCCAACCACATGGCCGAGGTCGGTCCTGTAGGGTCCGATGGTAAGGTGATCCCTGTAAGCTTAGTATACGGCCAAGTAGAATTGGCCGCAAAGTATTCCCAGCAGGACTGTAAATTAGACAGCCTGTTAGATGGTATTGAAGTGGAATACAACTAGTCAAAATGACTATGTAATTTAATTGACATTTATAATGCCTTCTAGCCAGATTGTAGATCATTTGTCATGGCCAACCTTTTCGCTTCAGCCTCGGGACCTGACGATCCGGAGTGTGTCCGAATTCCCATGCGGTTATATAGGAAACGAGGAATGCATGGAGACCAGGCGTAGGGGTCATTAGGGCGTGAACAGACAAGTGCCCGACTAGGTATGTTATATTACATAGTTAGTAAGAAACATCTTCCAGGGAGAATAGTTCTGTTAGGGGTTCCTTTCCCTGGGAGGCATGCCCTAAGGTGCATGTCCATGCCGCGAAAAGAAACGCGGGAAAAACATCTGGGGGCGTATAGATAAAAATAAAAAAAGATCATCTTTAGTTCACCGACCGAATATTCCCTTAAGAACGCTAGCTTTCGGCTTCACCCAGTCTGAGGTACACGTCCGGCTGACCCGGTAGTAACAATCACAGAGGTGCTCCATTTACCACCTAGCCGAACAATCGGGAACGTAGGGGTAAGCACAGGAGCTAGGCAACCAAGCTTGGCCAAAACTTAAGTCATATCGATGCATATAATGGTGAATAAAAGGTACATGCGGAAGTGTGACACATGTTGTCGGTGTCAAAACCGGCGGATCTCGGGTAGGGGGTCCCGAACTGTGCGTCTAGGCCGGATGGTAACAGGAGGCAAGGAACATGATGTTTTACCCAGGTTCGAGCCCTCTTGATGGAGGTAAAACCCTATGTCCTGCTTGATTAATATTGATGATATGGGTAGTACAAGAGTAGATCTACCACGAGATCAAGGAGGCTAAACCCTAAAAGCTAGCCTATGGTATGATTGTTGTATGATGAAGTTGTTCTACGGACTAAATCCCTCTGGTTTATATAGACACCGGAGAGGGTTAGGGTTACACAAAGTCGGTTACAATGGTAGGAGATCTTGAATATCCGCATCACCAAGCTTGCCTTCCACGCCAAGGAAAGTCCCATCCGGACACGGAACGAAGTCTTCAATCTTGTATCTTCATAGTCCTGGAGTCCGGCTGAAGGTATAGTCCGGCTACCCGGACACCCCCTAATCCAGGACTCCCTCAGTAGCCCCCGAACCAGGCTTCAATGACGACGAGTCCGGTGCACAGATTGTCTTCGACATTGCAAGGCGGGTTCTTCTCCAAATTCTGTGTACCTGCTGAATAATGTCTGATTTTCGTAATGTAGCGCACCTTGGCTTCCACGCCCAATAATGGTCGTCTTCCACGTGTTAAACGAATGCAAAAAGTTGGGGTGTTTTTACATTCACACCCCTAGCCGCATAAACGAGCCGCCTATTTAATGGGATGGGGATTCAGATCCAAACCACACCTTCTCCTCTCCGCGAGTAATCATCAGAGCACCTCCAGCAAAGGTCCATTCCAACATGGCCAGCCGTCGCAGCTCCTCCTCTCGCCCTTCCAGTCCTAAACCTGGAGACTGGGAGAGGTGCTCCATCCCGCACAGCGAGATAGTGTCGCTTAAGGCCAAGGGATTTCTCCTTCAGGCCTATATGGTCCCGGTCCGAGCCGGACTCGCCACCTATAATGGCGGAGAGCAAGCGGAGAGCACCCCCAATCCCTCCAAAGGAGAGCGGGTGTGCTTCGTCCCTTATCTAGTAAGAGGACTTGGATTTCCAATTCATCCATTTCTCCGTGGGCTTCTGGAGTTCTACGGCCTCCAGATGCACAATCTCACGCCCGCCTCTATATCGCATATCGCGGGCTTCGTCGCCCTTTGCGAGCTATTCTTGGGTCTTGAGGCTCACTTCGCGCTGTGGAAGAGGTTATTCTGCCTGGTGCCCCACTCTCAAGAGGGGTCTATATATCAAGTGGGCGGAGCCGAAGTGTGGCGTATCGCCGGGACCGGATATCTATCCGGAACCCCAAAGAAGGCATCCGAGGGCTGGCCTTCGAAATGGTTTTATATAGATGATACCCCGCTGCTGGATCCTATCCAGGCCGGTCTCCCCGAATTCAACAGTGCTCCCTTAAAGAAACGCCTAAGCTGGCGTCCGTGGAGCTCTCAGAGAGAAGGCGACAGGGACGTCCTTCACCTGATGGGTCGGATAAGACTATTGGCTCATTCCGGACTAACCATGATTGAAGTCATGGCTGCATGCATTATGCGGGGGGTGCAGCCGCTTCAATATAGAGGCCACCCCATGTGGGATTTTAATGGGGAGGATGACGCCACCCGTTATGGTCGTAAGGGGCCAGCCTCAGCTGCCACTCTAGTAAAGATCTTATCCTCTTTGTACAAGGGAGAAGAGGAGGAATTCCTCCACGTCAACCCGCAGGGCAGATTTTCTATGTACAACCCTCCGAGTTGGGTAAGTGGACAATTATGCTTGCCCATCTGTTTTATATTCCCATGATTAAATATGTAGTCTTCCGATTTCAACGCAGGAACTGCGTCAGGAAGTAAAGGATATAAACAGCCGTCCCCCACAGCCCTAGGATCTAGAACGGTCCCTCGATCTGGACTCCGAAGAGGATCCGGACATATCGGTGGAGCTGATTGATGGGGTGTTTCATCAGCTAAGCAAGGACAATACCTTGGTGGCCATTACGGCTGATTACCCAGGGTTAATCCCGGCCTCCCAGGTAACAGAGAGCGGAGTCTCATCCCCTTGAGAAGGAATCCATTCTCACGCATTTCAGTTTTCCTGACAACGGCCGTGTTTTGCAGGGGAGGTTTCCGAGGCGGGAGGCCGAACCTGTGGCGGCTAGCCAACGAGGGGCCGCAGGGCCCCGTGGGGTAAAAAGGAATGTAGTCCGGACTGAGACACCGGCGCAAAGGTATAGCGCACCCTCTTTTTCCCTGGTGTTATTCCTTCAGGGCATATTAACGTTTGTGCTATCTTTAGGACGAAGAGACCTCGCCGGACTACATCCGGAGAGGTTGCCAATCGCGCCTCCACCAGCCAGGTTCCAATGCCTGGCCTGGAAGCGGAAACGAACACAAGGCACGCACTGGACGCTCCTCCGACAGAGGATGTGGACAGGCTGTCTGCCACCAATTCCGAGGTGGAGAGTGCCATGAACCACAGGCGTCGCCGGACAGTTCTTCGCGATGCTTGTTTCTCCCAAGAGGCATTAGATGCCTTCAATTCGGGAGATGCGTACCTCCGTGCCGCTCAAAATGGTTTAGCCAGAGCCACGGAGCAATATGTAAAAGACATACGGGTAAGAAAAGTTTTGGTATATATATATATATATACCAGTAGCCCCTGAGACTTGAAACAGTTAGAGTAACTGATTTAAGGATTATTTGTTATGCAGGTTCTCACAGAGAAGAATACTGTACTGTCCCAGGAGCTGGAAGAGTGCAAATCCCAACTAGAGGCCGCACTAGCCGTGGCAGGGGAGCCCAAAGAGACCCCCTCTGGTAAGACACACTTCGAAAGATTAGTATCTTGCGAAGTGCGGCGTGGGTGTAAATCTGACAAATCATATTGCAGATGGCGCCGGACTAGATCCGGAGAGGCAACAACTCTTGCGCCGGCTAAAGGCCAGTGAGAGTATGTTGACAAGGGTGAGGCGGGAGAAGAATGATCTTCAGGATGCCAACACCAAGCTGGACGTTGAACTTAAAGATGTTCGTGGCTAGCTGTCGGACTCTACTAAGGAGAATCAGCGGCTTCGATGTGGCATATTTAGTAAGTGCTTAAGCGAATCTTTGAAAGAAAAGAGTTCGGCGAGGAAGTCGACTAACAGAGTAATGTCTGTAGGTATGCTAACGGGTCGTCATGCAGAGGAGATGCCCGGTTCTACGGGTGACCTTCCTCCCGAGCTCTCGCAACTGCACGAGCGAGTTTGGCAGGCGATGCGAGGCATTGCCCGAGCCTTATGGCCTTCCCACTCCATGCCCGAGGGCCTTGGAGAGCTTTCGGAGAAGCTTAAGGGAGCTCGGTGGCGCTTCCGGTTGTGGAAGATATCGACATGCCTTCCGGCTAGGGAGGCCTGGGCCATGGTGAAGATGCGGTACACGAAGTTTGACCCAAACCACATGGCCGAGGTCGGACCTGTGGGGCCTGACGGGAAGGAGATCCCTGTAAGCTTAGTGTACGGCCAAGTAGAATTGGCCGCAAAGTATTCCCAGCAGGACTGTAAGTTAGACAGCCTGTTAGATGGTATTGAAGAGGAATACAATCAGTCAGAGTGAATCTGTAATTTTTAATTGACATGTGTAATGCCTTCTAGCTGGATTGTAGATCGTTTGTCGTTCCCGACCTTTTCGCTTCAACCTCAGGACCTGACGGTCCGGAGTGTGTCCGAATACCCTACCGGTTATGTAAGAACCGGGGTATGCGTGGAGACCAGGCGTAGGGGTCATTAGTGCTTTATCAGACAAGTGCCCAACTAGTTATGTTATATTACATGGTTAGTAAGAAACATCTTCCAAAGAGAATAGTTCCGTTAGGGGTTCCTTTCTCTTGGAGGCATGCCCTAAAGTGCATGCCCGGACTGCAAACGCAGGAAAATCATCTGGGGGCATACATATAAATAAGTAAAAAAGGTCATATTTTAGTTCACCGACTGAATATTCCCTTAAGAACGCTAGCTTTCGGCTTCACCCAGTCTGAGGTACACATTCGGCTGATCCGGCAGTAACAATCGCAGAGGTGGTTCCTTTACCACCTATCCGAACAATCGGGAACGTAGGGGTAAGCACAAGAGCCAGGCAACCCAGCTTGGCCAAAACTTAAGTCAAATCGATGGATATAATAGTGAAGAAAAGGTACATGCGGAAGTTTGACACATGTGGTGGGCGTGAAGCCCGTATAAATAAGCTTCTATTAAAGAAGCCCCCAGGTTTAATGAGCACGAGTAGCACATCACTTGAGGAGCCTTTAAGGGCTATAAAAGGAAAGAGGGGAAGGAGAGAAATGTAAGACAGAAAATGTAAAAAATGAAAAGAGGAAGGAGACAAACACAGAGTCCGGCACTAGGCGTAGAATCTTCGGAGACGGGCTGCGTTCCATGGGTTCGGCTCGAGTCGGTTATCCGACGCATCTCGCAGGCGGTATGCTCCACCAGTCAGGACTTGGTCGATTATGAAGGGACCTTCCCACTTGGGCTTCAGCTTGTCCTTTTTCTTCTCCGGCAGGCGTAGAACTAATTTGCCAACGTTGTAGTTTTTGGCCCGCACTTCTTTGCTTTGATATCTTCGAGCCTGCTGTTGATAGAAAGCGGAACGGGCTTTTGCCACATCGCGCTCCTCCTCTAAGGCATCCAAACCATCCTGCCGATCAAGCTCGGCTTCCCATTCTTCGTACATGCCCACTCGAGGTGAGTCATGAATTATGTCGCAGGGCAAAACTGCCTCTGCGCCGTACACCAAAAAAAATGGTGTGTATCCGGTGGTGCGACTCGGCATGGTCCGCAGCCCCTAGAGTACGGAGTCGAGCTCCTCTACCCACTGCGTGTTAGATTCCTTGAGGGACCGCACTAATCTGGGTTTGATGCCGCTCATGATGAGACCATTTGCACGTTCGACCTGACCGTTAGTTTGTGGGTGATAGACGGAAGCATAATAGAGCTTGATGCCCATGTTTTTGAACCAGAGTTTTACCTCATCGGCCGTAAAGTTTGTGCCGTTATCGGTGATGATGCTATGGGGGATGCCATAACGGTGTACGACCCCGGATATAAAGTCTATCACAGGTCCGTATTCGGCCGTCTTAACAGGCTTGGCTTCTATCCATTTGGTGAACTTATCCACCATGACCAGTAAGTATTTTTTCTTGTGGGTTCCGCCTTTAAGGGGTCCCACCATGTCAAGCCCCCAGACCGCGAAAGGCCAAGTGATGGGGATAGTTTGGAGGGCCGTGGGTGGCATATGGCTTTGGTTTGCAAAAAGCTGGCAACCGGCGCATCGTTGGACCAAGTCCTGAGCGTCCGCGCGGGCCGTCGGCCAATAAAAGCCTGTACAGAAAGCTTTGCTTACAAGGGACCAAGCTGCTGCGTGATGGCCACTGAGTCCGGCATGAATTTCAGCCAGCAGGTTCCGCCCTTCCTCTTCGGAGATGCACCTTTGAAGGACTCCGGTAGTGCTTTTCTTATAAAGTTCTCCCTCATGGACTTTATAGGCTTTAGATCGCCGCACTATACAGCGTGCCTCGTTTTGTTCCTCTGGGAGTTCCTGCCTAGTAAGGTAGGCTAGGAATGGTTCTGTCCACGGGGCGATAACGGCCATTAGTACGTGGGCTGAGGTTGTGATTTCATTGGCAGAGCCTCCGATTATGTCAGATTGTTCGGCGTCGGACAGTGCGGTTGGGTCCGGGCTAATATTGCCATGTTCCCCTTCCCATACTACGGATGGCTTGAACAGCCTTTCCAGGAAGATGTTGGGGGGGACCGCATCGCGTTTTGCACCGATGCGTGCCAGGACGTCTGCCGCCTCATTGTTTTCTCGGGCTATATGGTGAAATTCGAGCCCCTCAAACTGAGCTGACATTTTGAGGACGGCGTTGCGGTAAGCTGCCATTTTTGGATCCTTGGCATCGAAGTCTCCATTTATTTGGGATATCGCGAGGTTAGAATCCCCGCGCACCTCTAGGCATTGAATGCCCATGGATACTGCCATCCGGAGACCATGTAAAAGGGCCTCATATTCGGCTGCATTGTTGGAGTCCGTGTACATAATCTGGAGTACATATTGAACTGTGTCTCCTTTGGGGGACGTCAGAACGACGCCGGCCCCTAGTCCGGCCAACATTTTGGAACCGTCGAAGTGCATGATCCACTTTGAATATGTGCCGTACTCTTTAGGGAGTTCGGCCTCCGTCCATTCTGCGACGAAGTCGGCCAAAACTTGCGACTTGATAGCTCGCCGTGGCCTATAAGTTTGATGCGAAAGTCTCGAAGACTGTTAAGACTGTACTGGAGTCCCTGAGGTGGTTTTCTGCGGCCTCCGGAATTAGGAGATCTTCGCCCCTTTTGGCCACCTGCCAGAGTATCCAACATGCTCTAAGGCTATGAGTTGGTGTGGTGTCCTCTGTACTATGAATTTTACAGGGTCCATTAAGCCATCCCTCTAGTACGGTTCCATGCCCTGTAGAGGTTTTTCGTTTTTTGGTTTTAACCCGGGTGTCTGATGATGATGCACCCTTTTATTTCGGACGAGGTTTCTATTCAGGGCCGGATTGTCCCAAAATTTAGTTTTGGTTTTCCGGGCACTTTCCATCACATAGTACTTTTGTACTATGGACGCCAAGTCAAAGAAGCGTGTAATATCACGACGGCCTGTGGCGTTGAGGATTCCCTTGTCCGTGCAATTATGGCAAAAGATTGAGATTGCGTCTTCCTTGCGGCAGTCCTTTATCCTGTTCATAACCAGGAGGAACCTTGCCCAGTAATGATGTACTGTTTCTTCGGGCTTTTGCCTGATTTGGGATAGATCTCTTATGTTCGGGTGGGTGGGTGGAATTAAATCTGGAACTTCACCCAATCTAAGACTCAGAGGCCAAGGAGTTTCCGAACTCTGAAGTTTGGATTCTTGGATGTTGTCCAGTGAATCTAGCCCATTGCCTGATTCTAAGTTCAGGTCTTGAGTTACATCCTCCCCTCCGCGGGTATCCGGCTTGGAGGGATCGGGAATCCGTACCTAGCTAGTCTTTAAGATAGATGAAGAGTCGCTGCACTGTGCCTCTACCATGGCAACGTGATGGGTGACTTGGGGAGAATTAATTTCTCTTAGATCGGGTTTAAGCCCAACCTGGTCATAATCCGTAGTGACCCCCAAGGCGGCGATGCGATCCAAGAGCTCGTTTACGGAAGAGAGCTCCATTAGATCTAACTGCTCCACGAGTTCCAATCTGACGTGAAGATTGCTTTTGATGACCCGAGAGGTCACCGTCGGTGCAACGGCCGAACAGGCGGTCATGAGAAAACCGCCTAGCCGGAGAGTTTGGCCAACAGCCAAGGCTCCTTTAGTAATGGCGCCGTCTTTAAAGACGGGAAGAGGCATCCTTCCTGATTGCGACGGCACAGAGGAACTCTCAATGAAAGCACCAATGTCGGTGTCAAAACCGGCGGATCTCGAGTAGGGGGTCTCGAACTGTGCGTCTAGGCCGGATGGTAACAGGAGGCAAGGAACACGATGTTTTACCCAAGTTCGGGCCCTCTTGATGGAGGTAAAACCCTAAGTCCTACTTGATTAATATTGCTGATATGGGTAGTACAAGAGTAGATCTACCACGAGATCAAGGAGGCTAAACCCTAAAATCTAGCTATGGTATGATTGTTGTTTGATGAAGTTGTTCTACGGACTAAAACCCTCCGGTTTATATAGACAATGGAGAGAGTTAGGGTTACACAAAGTCGGTTACAATGGTAGGAGATCTTGAATATCCGCATCGCCAACTTGCCTTCCACGCCAAGGAAAGTCCCATCCGGACACGGGATGAAGTCTTCAATCTTGTATCTTCATAGTCCTCGAGTCCGGGTGAAGGTATAGTCCGGCTACCCGGACACCCCGTAATACAGGACTCCCTCACATGTGTTGGGCATGAAGCCCACTTGAATAAGATTCTGTTTAAAGAAGCCCCCAGGTTTAATGAGCGCGGATAGCGCGTCACTTTATGAGCCTTTAGAGGCTATAAGAGAGAGAGAGAGAGAGAGAGAGAGAGAGAGAGAGAGAGAAGAAGAGAAATGTAAGAGAGAAAATATAAAAAATGGACATAGGAAGGAGACGAACACAGAGTCCAACGCTAGGCATAGAATGTTCGGAGACGGGCTGCGTTCCATGGGTTTGGCTCGAGTCAGCTATCCGATGCATCCCGCAGGCGGTACGCTCCACCAGTCAGGACTTGGTCAATTATGAAGGGACCTTCCCACTTGGGCTTGAGTTTGTCCTTTTTCTTGTCTGGTAGTCGTAGAACTAATTCGCCAATGTTGTAATTTTTGGCACGTACTTCTCAGCTTTGGTATCTTCGAGCCTGCTATTGATAGAATGCGGAACGGGCTTTTGCCACGTCACGCTCCTAAAAATGCATGGGTTGCACCTCTGAAAAGATAACAAAATCCTTAACAAAACATATGAAGGACTCACAAGCATATCATGCACACAACAATCATGGCAAAAATGACAAAAGTCTAAGATGAACTAGCAGATCTGACAATTAACTCACGAAGCCTCCTTCTAACAGCATTTGGGCATCAAGATGAACTCAAATAAAAATGATGCAATGGAATGAAATGATGTACTCATCGAGACGGACAATTTGATATGCTATATGCCCAAATCGGAGCTATGGATGCGGAGATACAGTAGGTCAAAGTAGGCATAAAAATTAGGGTTCGGAGGGAAAAAATCAACCCTAAACCGATCCGGATCTGGATCTGCGCGCAACACGAGGTTCGCCGGACTTCGAGCTCCTGTTCGCCGGAGTTCTTGCCGGAGTAGAGGAGGAGGCCTGCCGGGGAGAGGAAGGGGCCGGGGCGGCGCCGGTGGAGCTCGCCAGAAAGGGGCGGTGGCGGCGCGGCCTTGCTGGCGCGGTGGCGGAGGCGGCTGGCGCCGGCCGGCATCGGGACGGCGTCGGGAAGAGGAGGCGGTGGCTGGCGGCGATGGAGGCGGCGGTGTGGTGGCCCGGCGACGAGGAAGGAGGCGGGGCTGATGCGAGGCGGCCGCGGGCGGCGATGC
>NC_041384.1:665749148-665792104 GCF_002162155.2 Triticum dicoccoides
CGATGCGGGCCGCGGGGGCCGGCCTGGGGCTCCCGGGCCGCGGCGGCGGCGGGGATAGGCGGTAGGCGGCGGCGGATCCGGACGTTGTCCGGCGCGGGTCGGACACGTCCGGCGGCGGCGGAGATCTATTTTTTTTAGGGTTTCGAGAGGGAATCCGCGGATTTCTGGAGGGGGGTGTATATATAGGCATAGGGGGAGCTAGGAGAGTCCAAATGAGGTGCGGTTTTCGGCCACGCGATCGTGATCGAACGCTCTAGGACATGGAGCAGAGTTTGGTGGGTTTTGGGCCAAATTGGAGAGGTGTTGGGCTGCAACACACACGAGGCCTTTTCGGTCCCTTAGTTAACCGTTGGAGTATCAAACGAAGTCCAAATGGTACGAAACTTGACAGGCGGTCTACCGGTAGTAAACCAAGGCCGCATTACAAGTCTCGGTCCAATCCGGAAATGTTTAATCCCCACACATGAAAGAAAGCTAGAAATGACCACCGGAGGAGAACGAAGCGTCGGAATACAAAACAGACAACGGGGAAAATGCTCGAATGCATGAGACGAACACGTATGCAAATGCAATGCACATGATGAAATGATATGAGATGCATGACAACGACAACAACACACGAAGACAAAAACCCGAACCCGAGGAAAAAAATATAACTTAACTCCAGAAACGGCAAGAGTTGGAGTACAAATAGGGAAAGTTACATCCGGGGTGTTACAACACTCCACCACTACGAAAGGATCTCATCCCGAGATCTAGGACTGAAAGAATGTCGGGTACTCAGAACGGAGGTGATCCTCGCGTTCCCAAGTAGCTTCACGGTCGGAATGGTGTGACCACTTGACTTTGAGAAATTCGATTGACTTGTTGCGAGTCTTGCGTTCAGTCTCTTCAAGAATAGCAACTGGGTGCTAACGATAAGAGAGATCTTCTTGGAGCTCGATGTCCTCGAAGTTGACAGTGCGGTCAGGAGTCTTGAAGCACTTTCGAAGCTG
Organism: Triticum dicoccoides; assembly: GCF_002162155.2. Classification (NCBI taxonomy): domain Eukaryota; kingdom Viridiplantae; phylum Streptophyta; class Magnoliopsida; order Poales; family Poaceae; genus Triticum; species Triticum dicoccoides. The sequence continues at coordinate 665,750,144 of NC_041384.1, forward strand.
AGAGACATGGACCACGTCATGAACATTTGCAAAGTTTGAAGGAAGCTCGAGTTGATAGGCGAGGTCGCCTCTCTTGCTGACAATCTTGAACGGTCCCACGTATCTAGGGGCAAGCTCCCCTTTGATACCGAAGCGACGAGTACCTTTCATAGGAGAGACACGGAGGTAAACATGATCTCCGATCTCGAAAGCCAACTCGCGGTGCTTACTATCATAGTAGCTCTTCTGGCGGGATTGGGCTGCTTTGAGGTTATCTCGAATGACTTTGCACATTTCTTCTGCTTCTGTGATGAAGTCATTACCCAAAAGCTGACGTTCACCAGTTTCAGACCAGTTGAGAGGGGTACGGCACTTCCTGCCATACAGAATTTCAAATGGGGCCTTGCCCGAACTTGCTTGAAAACTGTTGTTGTAGGAGAATTCAGCATAAGGAAGACAATCCTCCCACTTCATGCCGAAGGAGATCACACAAGCCCTGAGCATATCTTCAAGAATTTGGTTGACATGCTCGACTTGACCGCTTGTTTGAGGATGGAAAGTAGTGCTGAAGCGGATGTTGGTGCCCATGGCCTTCTGAAAAGAATCCCAAAACTTCGAGGTAAAGATGCTGCCACGGTCTGAAGAGATCACTTGAGGAATACCGTGCAGAGAGACAATACGAGAGGAATAGAGTTCCGCCAATTGAGCTTCAGTGATCGACTCTTTGATAGGCAGAAAGTGAGCCACTTTGGTGAGCTTGTCGATGACAACGAATATAGCATCATTGCCACGCTTGGACTTTGGAAACCCAGTCACGAAGTCCATCTCAATGTGGTCAAACTTCCATTCTGGAATGGCAAGAGGTTGAAGGAGACCTGCTGGCCTTTGGTGTTCTGCCTTCACTCTTCTGCAGACATCATATTCATTCACAAATTGAGCGATCTCGCGCTTCATTCGAGTCCACCAATAAACTTGCTTAAGGTCCTGATACATCTTCGTGCTCCCAGGGTGGATGGAGAGGAGAGAATTGTGAGCCTCATTCATGATCACTTTGCGAAGTTCACCTTTGGGCACAACAATATGATCCTCGAAGAAGAGAGTGTCCTTGTCATCAAGGAGGTAGCACTTGTACTTGGACTGACTCTTGGCAATCCCAATCTTCACCTTTTTCACCATAGCATCAAGAAGCTGGGCTTGGCGAATCCGGTCTTCTAAGGTAGGAGAGACTTGAAGGTTGGCGAAGGAACCTTGAGGAACAACTTGCAGATTAAGTTTGCGGAAAGCTTCACAAAGCTCGGGTTGATAAGGCTTGAGAATAATACTGTTGCAGTAAGCCTTCCTGCTCAAAGCGTCAGCAATCACATTAGCCTTGCCTGGAGTATACTCGATACTCGGATTATACTCTTGAATCATTTCGACCCATTGAGTTTGCCTGAGGTTGAGATTAGGCTGAGTGAAGATGTACTTGAGACTCTTGTGATCAGTGAAAATGTCCACTTTTCTTCCCAATAGAAGATGTTTCCAAGTCAAAAGAGCATGCACAACTGCCGCCAACTCGAGATCATGAGTGGGGTAGTTCTTCTCATTAGGCTTCAACTGGCGAGATGTATAAGCAACAACTTTCTTCTCTTGCATCAATACTGCGCCAAGACCTTGGAGAGAGGCATCACAAAAGACCTCGTACGGCTTGGATTCATCAGGCGGAGTCAGAACTGGAGCAGTGATCAATTTCTCTTTCAAAGTGTTGAAAGCAATATCACACTCCAGAGACCAAACGTACTTGACGTGCTTCTGAAGAAGATTTGAGAGAGGCTTCGCAATCTTGGAAAAGTTTTCAGCGAATCTTCGGCAATAGCTTGTGAGACCGAGAAAACTGCGGAGTTGCTTCACGTTCTGAGGAGGTTCCCAATTCACAATTGCAGACACCTTCTTAGGATTCACGGCAATGCCCTTGGCAGAGATGATATGACCAAGATAAAGAACCTCATCAAGCCAAAATTCACACTTGGAGAACTTGGCGTAGAACCGATGTTCTCTGAGCTTATCGAGAACCAAACGCAAATGCTTGGCATGATCTTCCTTGTTCTTGGAGAAAACCAGAATGTCGTCGAGATAGACCAAAACGAAGTCATTGGTGTAGGCGTTGAAGATGAAGTTCATCATGCGAGAGAACGTCGGAGGAGTGTTGGCGAGGCCAAAAGACATGACAGTGTATTCATATGAACCAAAGCTTGTTCTGAATGCTGTCTTGGGAATATCTTCTTCACGAATGCGAATCTGGTGGTAACCCATGCGGAGATCAAGCTTGGAGAATACTTGGGCACGTTTGAGTTGTTCGAACAGCTCATTGATGTTGGGAAGTGGGTATTTGCTCTTGATGGTCTTCTTGTTCACTGGACGGTAATCAACACAAAGTCGGTCCGTTCCATCCTTCTTCTTCACAAAAAGAACACCACAACCCCACGGAGAAGAACTAGGCCGGATGAGACCCATTTTCTCTTGCATATCGAGTTGCTTCTTCAGCTCCTTCAACTCTTCAGGTCCGAGCTTGTAAGGACGTTTGCACACAGGTTCCATGCCAGGCTCAAGTTCAATAACAAATTCAACTGGCCGGTGCGGAGGCATTCCTGGGAGCTCTTCTGGAAAGACGTCTTGATATTCGCAAACGACTGGAATTTGAGAGATAGCATCCAATTCACCCTTCTCATTGAGAGAAAACAGACGGATAGTATCATCACGAGCGGCAAAGACAATTACATCATCAGACGAATGAGTCAACTGAATCTGCCTGGCTGCACAATCAAGTTGAGCCTTGTGCTTAGAAAGCCAATCCATCCCGAGAATAAGATCAATATCCGAGTCACCGAGAACCATTGGAGAAGATAGAAACTTGTAGTTACCCAAAGTGATAGAAACATCCGGGACGATGGAGTTAGCCTGCATGCGCTTACTGGGAGAGACAACTGCTAAAGGACTAGGCAAAATTTGCAAAGGCAAACCATGCTTAGATGAAAACGGTCTCGAGATGAAACAATGCGATGCACCCGTGTCAAAAAGAACTTTAGCTGGAATATCATTAACAGGAAGGTTACCCATGATCACATCTGACGAGTCCTCTGCCTGAGCTGCATTCATCAAATTGACCTTGGCATGCTTGGGATTATGCTTGACCACCGCTGTACTTGCCGATCTGACAGGAGGAGGAGGAGGAAGACGCCTCTGGTTGAGACACTTGTTGGCATAGTGACCCTTCTGTTGGCACTTGTTGCACGTGACCTCTGAAAGCGGACGGTGATATGGAGCACTCGATCTTGGAGCTTGAGACAAAGTCTTGTTCTGAAAGCCAGGGTTGGGTGGGTGGGAAGAACCACTGCCACCTTTACTCTTCTGCTAATATGGCTGATGGAAAGGAGGAGGAGGAAGCCAAAACTTCTGCTGCTTGGCCACTTGAGTAGAGGAAGAAGGAGTAACATCTCCGACTCGCTTCTTGGAAGCATCACACCTCAACTGAGCAGCCTCTTGCTTCAGTGCCATGTTGTAGAACTCATCATACCTCATGGGCTCGAAAAGGACAAGAGCGAGCTGAATTTCTTCTCTGAGACCACCCCTGAACTGATATATCATGCTCTTCTCATCAGGGACGTCCTGCTTGGCAAAGCGGGCGAGCTTCTGGAACAACTTGTTGTAGTCATAGACAGACAAAGAGCCTTGCTTCAGATTGCGGAATTCCTCACGCTTGCTTTCAACCACGCTCTAGGGAATATGATGAGCTCGGAAATCTCGACGGAAATCATCCCAAGTGATAACACATCCACCTCTGGAGTCCTTATACTGCTGGAACCATTCTGCAGCTTGTTCTTTGAGTTGGAAGGAAGCGAACTTAACGAAGTCCTCAGGCCTGACGTTACTGCACTCGAAATGCTTACACAGATCCACAAGCCAATCGTCAGCATCGGTTGCCTCAACACAATTGCTGAAAGTCTTTGGCCCGTTAGCAAGGAACTGGTTGAGTGTAGCAAAGTGACTCTGATTGCTGCCTTGATTCCCTTGACTGCCTTGATTGCGCTCTTGGAGAATTTGCATGATCAGCTGTGTGTTGGCATTGGTTGCGGCCATCACAGCTTGCCATGCCTCTTGAGGAGGTGGAGGTGGTGGCAGATCAGGATTCGGAGTCGTGCGTGTTGGAGGAGCCATCCTGAAGAGGTTGACCACCATTAGCACTTGACAGATAAATATTGAAGCTGAATCCAACGGAATGAAAATTGCAACATATAGTCTTCACATCCGAACAAAATGAACGAATGCTTTCTTGAAATGGTCACATATCCATAAATTGAGAAGCCATGTAGAATTAAGGTAGAGAAATAAATCAACAAGGTACGGATCAAGAACGAATAATCGGTAGGAAATCCCAATCTCAAACCAATATCTGTGGAAGAAAAACTAGAGCTACTAGAATTCCCACCTATGAAACTTCCGAACCTTTCCGGTTATGGAATCAGGTGTTGGGGATACAGGGGAAGCATAATATCTCACGCAAACTAGCAAATCCTACATCCAGCTGTATCCATCCTTCAACACATAACCAAGAAACCTTCGGAAACCATCTACCTCAACCTTCGAAAAGCATCCGTTATACAAGTTATGGCGATACTCCCGAACTCCCGCCCTAGTACTGGGTGGCGTCGAGGTTATCTCACCAATGTACTGCATAAAAGTGATTTTCGATGTCGGCGTACTAGACTCAGGTATTCCAAAATTGCAATGATAAAATTATGATGACAACACCTCAGAGCTCAACTCCTCGGGACACTTCCACTAAACCCCTGACAGGAGGCACCAAGACAATGTTCTCATCATAAAGCCATCGGAACGATTCCAAGATACCCGCGTGATCCTAAATTTTTTTTAGTGAAATTTGAGAAGAGAAGAGTCAAAACTCTACGTCAAGATGCCTTACAAGAGCGATGAGGAGACTGGGAAGTAAAAAGAATTCCTAATCCTCTCTGATATATAATTCCTAAATGACTCAAAACATTTTTCTAGACACAACTCGGCCGCTAAAAACGATCAAGCAATGGGGATCCTAAGGTCGGGGAAGGCTCTGATTACCAACTTGTAACACCCTCGATGCGACTATAGCTCCCACGTGTCGAGGCACGACTTAGAGATATAATCGCATTGAAGGCATATGTCGCAAGTTATGAAATCTTCACAACATCCCACGTAATATAATAATAAAAAGGGGAGAACATAGTTGGCTTACACTCGCCACGTCAATCAAGTACATAAATAACATTACATCAATCAAACACTCATGGCCTGACTACGGCGCAAAAATAAAAGAGAACCCAACATGCGACAACGGTCCCAGTCACCCCCAACTGGGCACCACTACTGATCGTCGGGAAAGGAAACATAGTATCGTTGAGAGTCTTCGTCGAACTCCCACTTGAGCTCATACGCGTCTCCTGGAGCGGAATCATCAGGCCCTGCATTTGGTGTAATAGTAATCTGTGAGCCACAGGGACTCAGCAATCTCGCACCCTCGCGATCAAGACTATTTAAGCTTATAGGTATGGCAAGGTAAACTATAAGAGTGGAGCTGCAGCAAGCGACTAGCAAGTATGGTGGCTAACTTATTCACAAAAGAGAGCGGGAAGAGGAGGCAAAGCACGAGCGAGAAACTAGAGAGCAACCTGCGCAAACATTACTCCAACACCGTGTCCACTTCCCGGACTCCACCGAGAAGAGGCCATCACGGTAACACACTCGGTTGATTCATTTTAATTAATTAAGGTTCAAGTTATCTACAACCGGACATTAACAAATTCCCATCTGCCCATAAACGCAGGCACGACTTTCGAAAGTTCAATCCCTGCAGGGGAGTCCCAACTTAGCCCATGACAAGCTCTCACGGTCAACGAAGGAATAGACCTCCTCCCAAGACGTTTCGATCAGACTCGGTATCTCGGTAACTCAACACACTTCGACAGGTTAAAACAAGACCAGCAACACCGCCCGAATGTGCCGACAAATCCCGATAGGAGCTGCACACATCTCTTTCTCAGGGCACACTCAGATTGTCTTAGGTACGGGTAGGCCAGCCCAGAGTTGCCCCTGGTGGCCACCGGCAGCTGACAGGTGGACCAAAACTCAGAGGAGCACTGGCCCGGGGGGGGGGGTTAAAATAAGATGACCCTTGAGTCTGCTGAACCCAAGGGAAAGAAAAGGCCAGGTGGAAAATGGTAAAACCAAGGTTGGGCATTGCTGGACAAGCTTTAATCAAGGCGAAATATCAAGGGGTTCCCATTATAAACCAACCGCGTAAGGAACGCAAAATCCGGGAACATAACACCGATATGACGGAAAATAGGGCGGCAAGAGTGGAACAAAACACTAGGCGAGAGGCTGAGCCTTCCACCCTTTACCAAGTATATAGATGCATTTAGATAACATGGCAACATAATGATATCCCAACAAGTAAATAAAAGATGTTCCAACGAGGAACGGCCTCCAATCTTCACCTGCAACTAGCAACGCTATAAGAGGGGGCTGAGCAAAGCGGTAACATAGCCAATCAACGGTTTGCTAGGACAATGGTGGGTTAGAGGTTGACATGGCAATTTAGGAGGCTTGCAAGCAAGTGGTAGGCACCGTAGCAATGGCATAGCAAAAGAGCGAGCAAACTAGCATAGCAAAGATAGTAGTGATTTCGAGGGTATGATCATCTTGCCTGCACAGTTGTCAGAGTTGACTGGATCCTCAAAAGCAAACTCAACGGGCTCCTCGTTAGCGAACTCGTCTCCCGGCTCTACCCAAACAAGACAAACAAGCAACAAGGAAACAATCAACCACGTGCAAGACCAAGCAATATGATGAAATGATGATATGCTATGCGGGATGCGATGCGGGATGCAAAATGCAAGATATGACAGGAAATGCATGAACCTGGCCTCAACTTGGAATTCCAAGGGTGCCACTGGAAAGATGAGATGAAACCGCTTGAAAACGATATAAAGAACGCCGGAATCGGAGTTACGGTTTGGAAATGGCAAGCGATTCAAAAATGACACCGGTCTGCGATTTACAGCAAGTAGGCATCTAAATGCAACGAGATGAACATGCTACAGCCACAAAACATGACAACAAAATATATGGCAGGGATGCACACAAGATGCTTAACAAAAGTCTAGCACTGAGCTACAGCCAAATCATCCATTAACAGGTTCAAACAAGCATGACAAAAACGCAAATGACAAACAGTTCTCAGACTTGGTGAAATTAACACTTGTCTGGAATTTCAGATCATATAGCCCTCTTCGGAGCAACAAAACACATGCTACAGGATCTGAACATGACAAAGAAAGACATGGCATGGATCTACTCAACAAGCTTAACGAAAGTCCCTTAGTGACCTTGAGCCAAAAGGGATCACAAAATATACTAACAAGCACACGAACATAGCAAAAACATAATCAGTTTTCAGACTTAGTGAAAACTGAGACATGCTGAAACATAACTCACGAAGGCATGTTTACGAGCTCGATGCACTCACTATGGTGCAAGTCATGGAAAGACAAGCATACACCCATAAAGAAGGCACAAAGTACAAGCTAGGCATGGCAAGAACAATGGCATAGCATGCACGGATCAACTACAATAACATCGGCAAAATCGCAAACAAGTTGACGATCTGCCCAGATTCACAACGAAGCAAAAGTAGAGCTCGATTGACTCAAGCTAGGGTGCTCCATAATTGCAAACAAAGGCATGGATGGATAGAGAATAACATGGTTAACAAAACTCCCTTACTGATCATCCTCAAAAGAGGCACGGATCACTAGGAAACAACAAGAATATATGGCATTATGAACTAAATAATCCCAGACTTAGTGAAAACTACTAAGTCCCTGAAAACACATTTACCGGGTGCCTCACTTTGCAAGCTTGCACAAGTCACCACACACATCTTAAAAATGCATGGGTTGCACCTCTGAAAAGATAACAAAATCCTTAACAAAACATATGAAGGACTCACAGGCATATCATGCACACAACAATCATGGCAAAAATGACAAAAGTCTAAGATGAACTAGCAGATCTGACAATTAACTCACGAAGCCTCCTTCTAACAGCATTTCCGGCATCAAGATGAACTCAAATGAAAATAATGCAATGTAATGAAATGATGTACTCATCGGGGCAAACATTTTGATATGCTATATGCCCAAATCGGAGCTACGGATGCGGAGATACAGCAGGTCAAAGTAGGCATAAAAATTAGGGTTCGGAGGGAAAAAATCAACCCTAAACCGATCCGGATCTGGATCTGCGCGCAACCCGAGGTTCGCCGGACTTCGAGCTCCTTTTCGCCGGAGTTCTTGCCGGAGTAGAGGAGGAGGCCGGCCGGGGAGGGGAAGGGGCCGGGGCAGCGCCGGTGGAGCTCACCGGAGCGGGGCGGTGGCGGCGCGGCCTTGCCGGCGCGGTGGCGGAGGCGGCTGGCGCCGGCCGGCGTCGGGACGGCGTCGGACAGAGAAGGCGGTGGCCGGCGGCGATGGAGGCGGCGGTGCGGTGGCCCGGCGACGAGGAAGGAGGCGGGGCTGATGCGAGGCGGCGGCGGGCGGCGATGCGGGCCGCGGGGGCCGGCCTCGGGCTCCCGGGCCACGGCGGCGGGGGGGACAGGCAAGGGCCATGTGGCGGGCGGCGGTAGGCGGCGGCGGATCCGGACATTGTCCGGTGTGGGTCGGACACGTCCGGCGGCGGCGGAGATCTATTTTTTTAGGGTTTCGAGAGGGGATTCGCGAATTTTTGGAGGGGGTGTATATATAGGCATAGGGGGAGCTAGGAGAGTCCAAATGAGGTGCGTTTTTCGGCCACGCGATCGTGATCAAAGCTCTAGGACATGGAGCAGAGTTTGGTGGGTTTTGGGCCAAATTGGAGGGGTGTTGGGCTGCAACACACACGAGGCCTTTTCGGTCCCTCGGTTAACTGTTGGAGTATCAAACGAAGTCAAAATGGTACGAAACTTGACATGCGGTCTACCGGTAGTAAAGCAAGGCCGCATGACAAGTCTCGGTCCAATCCGGAAATGTTTAATCCCCACACACGAAAGAAAGCTAGAAATGACCACCGGAGGAGAACGAAGCGCCGGAATGCAAAACGGACAACGGGGAAAATGCTCGAATGCATGAGACAAACACATATGCAAATGCAATGCACATGATGACATGATATGAGATGCATGACAACGACAACAACACACGAAGACAAAAACCCGAACCCGAGGAAAAAAATATAACTTAATGCCAAAAACGGCAAGAGTTGGAGTACAAATAGGGAAAGTTACATCCGGGGTGTTACATCTTAACTAAGAGGAATCTGGCCCAGTAATGATGTACTGTTTCATCGGGTTCTTGCCATATTTTGGATAGATCACTTATGTTGGGGTGGGTGGGTGGAATTAAATCCGAAGCCTCACCCCATCTAAGGCTCAGAGGCCGAGGAATTTCCTAACTCGAAAATTTGGATTCCTGGATGTTGTCTAATGAATCCAGCCCGTCGCCTGACTCTAAGTTCAGGTCTTGAGTGATATCCTCCCCTCCGCGGGTATCAGGCTTGGAGGGATCGGGAATCCGGACGTAGCGAGTCCTTAAGATAGATGAAGGGTCGCCGCACTGTCCCTCTACCACGCCAACGTGATGGGTGAGTTGGGGAGAGTTAATCTCTCTCAGATCGGTTTTAGGCCCGATCTGGTCGTAATCCGTAGCAACTCCCAGGGCGGTGAAGCGATCCAAGAGCTCATTTATGGAGGAAAGCCCCATTGGATCTTAACTGCTCGGCAAGTTCTGAGCTGACATGAAGATTGTTTTCGATGGCTCGAGAGGTCATCGTCGGCGCAGAAGCCGAACATGCGGTCATAAGAAAACCACCTAGCCGGAGGGTTTGGCCGACAGCCAAAGCTCCCTTAGCAACAGTGTCATCTTTAAAGACGGGGCGAGGCATCCTTCCTGATGGCGACGACATAGAGGAACTCTCAATGAAAGCACCAATGTCGGTGTCAAAACCGGCGGATCTCGGGTAGGGGGTCCTGGACTGTGCGTCTAGGCCGGATGGTAACAGGAGGCAAGGGACACGAAGTTTTACCCAGGTTTGGGCCCTCTCGATGGAGGTAAAACCCTACGTCCTGCTTGATTAATATTGATGATATGGGTAGTACAAGAGTAGATCTACCACGAGATCGAGGAGGCTAAACCCTAGAAGCTAGCCTATGGTATGATTGTTGATGTGTACGTTGTGCTACGGACTAAAACCCTCTGGTTTATATAGACACCGGATAGGGTTAGGGTTACATAGAGTCGGTTACAATGGTAGGAGATCATCATATCCGTATCGCCAAGCTTGCCTTCCACGCCAAGGAAAGTCCCTTCCGGACACGGGACGGAGTCTTCAATCTTGTATCTTCATAGTCCAGGAGTCCGGCTAAAGGTATAGTCCGGCTATCCGAACACCCCCTAATTCAGGACTCCCTCACCTGGTTCAACCTTTCCCTTCCGAAGCATGCATATGCATTGCATATCATTTTATTTGGTCAAGTAGTCTAATCACCCCCCTCCCTCTAGACCTACTTTCGATCCTACAAGTGGTATCAGAGCTTTGGTCTCCATTTGCCTTGATTTCCATAGCTTTGGTGATCATAGCCTTGGTTTCACAACCTATGAGAATATGGCGTCTAGCGAGGGAAATTATCACCGTAGAGGTCCTTAGTTTGATGGTACTAATTTTGCTAGTTGGAAGCATAAGATGAAAATGCATATTCTTGGTCATAACCCCGTCGTTTGGGCTGTTGTGCATATTGGCTTGCAAGGTGAATACTTCGAGGATGGAAGAGAACCAGATCGTGAAGCATCCGCGGAAGAATTGAAGATGTTGTAATACAACGCTCAAGCTTCCGATATTCTCTTCAGTGGATTGTGCCCCAAAGAATTCAACAAAATCAGCTGCCTTGAGAATGCAAAGGAAATTTTGGATACTTTGGTTGATATGCACGAAGGTACTGAGTCCGTCAAGGAATCCAAGTTGGATGTGCTTCAAAGTCAACTTGACATGTTCAAAATGAAGGATGGTGAAGGAGTTGGTAAGATGTACTCTAGGCTTGCTCTCATCACAAATGAGATAGCCAGCTGAGGAAGCAAAGAGATGACTGATATATTCATCATCAAGAAGATTCTAAGAGCCTTGTATGGGAAATACGATACTGTGTGCACATTGATCCAAATGATGCCCAATTACAAAGATCTCAAGCCAATGTAAGTCATTGGTAGAATTATTGCTCATGAGATGTCACTCAAGGACAAGGAAGAGCACCTTAACAAGTCAATTGGTGCTTACAAAGCTTCATGTGATGCTCCCATAGCATCTAGTGAGAAACAAGTCTTCATTGAAGAATTGATCTTAATGGTGAAGAACTTCAACAAGTTCTACAAGAATAGAAGCAAAGAGAGAAGTTCCAAGTCAAGGTCCTACAATGACAAAAGATCTTCTAGTCATGATCGCAATAGCTACAATTGTGGGAGACCCAGACAGTACTCCAACGAGTGTACGACTCCCTACAAGAAAAGAGAAGATTCACCCAAGAGGAGAAGTAAAAGAGATGAATCACCACCAAGAGAGAGAAAGAGTAGAGATGATCATTATGAACGAAGACCCTCTCATAGAAGCAAGGATTCGAAAAGGAAGGAGAAGTCATCAAAGAGCTACACAATACAAATACATCAAGCTCATGTTGGTGAATGGGTATCCGGTTCCGACTCCGGCAACTACTCCGAGAGAAGTTATCACTCCGACTACGAATATACTCAAGATGAAGGTGTTGCCGGTCTTGTACTTGTGTCATCCAACTCCTACAACATATTTGACTAACAAAATGAAGGAATTGGAAGATGCTTCATGGCTAAAGTCCCTAAGGCATCACACCCTGATGTCTACTACGCAACATTATTCTTGTATACACGTGTTGGGCCTCCAAGCGTAGAGTTTTGTAGGATAGTAGCAATTTTCCCTCAAGTGGATGACCTAAGGTTTATCAATCCATGAGAGGTGTAGGATGAAGGTGGTCTCTCTCAAACGACCCTGCAACCAAATACAAGCAATCTCTTATGTCCCCAACACACCCAATACAATGGCAAATTCTATAGGTGCATTAGTTTGGCAAAGAGATGGTGATAAAAGTGTGATACAGATGGTAGAAATAAATTTTTATAATCTGAATAAATAAAAACATAAAGGTATAAAATAGTAAACGGGCAAAAAACGGTGTTGCAGTGCTTAAAAATGAGGCCTAGGGTCCATACCTTCGCTAGTGCAATCTCTAAACAGTGCTAACATAGTTGGATCATATGATTATCCCACAAAGTGTAACGAAGAATCACTCACGAGTTCCTATTAGGGGATAAAAAAAGATAGGAATTGTTTGAAGGGTACTAAACCACCTAAAAGCTATTCTTTCCGTTGAATCTATTCAAGAGTTCGTAATAAAACAACATAAAGCTATTTTTTCCGTTCGATCTATCCTAGAGTTCGTACTAGAATAACACCAAAGCATATTCATATTCATAACACTCAATCCACACAAAGAACTACAAGAGTGCCCCAAGATTTCTACCAGAAAAAACAAGGACAAGAACGTGCATCAACCCCTATGCATAGATTACCGCAATGTCACCGCGGGAATCCGCAAGTTGAGTGCCAAAACATATATCAAGTGAATCAATATAATACCCCATTGTAACCACGAGTATTCAATTGCAAGACATATATCAAGTGTTCTCAAATCTGAATATTCAATTCGACAAGACAAAACTTCAAAGGGCAAAGATTCAATTCATCACAACAAGAGTATAGAGGGGAGAAACATCATATGATCTGACTATATTAACAAAGCCCATGATATAGATCACGAGAGAGAGTGAGAGATTAAACACATAGCTACTAGTACAAACCCTCAGCCCCGAGGGTGGACTACTCCCTCCTCATCGTGGTGGCCGCCGGGATGATGAAGATGGCCACCGGAGATGATTCCCTCCCTCCGGTAGGGTGCCGGAACGGGTCTAGATTGGTTTTCGGTGGCTACAGAGCCCTGCGGCGCCAAGGGTTTCGGAATATTTGGGAATTTATAGTGCAAAGAAGGGGTACGGGAGGCCACCGAGGTGGGCATAGCCCTGGTGGGTTGTGCCGCCCTCGGGGCACCCCCAGGAGCAGCTCTTTCCCATTGGGTTCCTTCTGGTCCAAAAAAATCTCCAAAAAGTTTCGCGGTGTTTCGACTCCGTTTGATATTGATTTCCTGTGATGTAAAAAACAAGCAAAAAAACAGCAACTGGCACTGGGCACTGGGACAATAGGTTATTCCCAAAAAATGATATAAAGTTGCTATAAAATGGTTGTAAAACACCCAAGAATGATAAAATAACAGCATGAATACTTCATAAAATATAGATACGTTGGAGACGTATCAGCATCCCAAAGCTTAATTCCTACTCGTCCTCGAGTAGGTAAATGATAAAAGAAATAATTTATGAAGTGTGAATGCTAGCAAAGTGCATAAGTTTGATCAATGATAATTTCAATCACTTTTCCTAGCATCATAGCAGCAATTCTTTCTTATGAAACTTCTCATGTTATAGTGGCAACCAATTCACATGTTAAGGTTCAAACAATGGATTCTCTTGAAAGTCAACAACCTATGTTCTTAATCACCAAGCAATTGCAATTCAACTTATTCAACAGAGTTTAAGTAAGAGCTCCACATACTCGATCATCATATAGTCTTCTATGATTGCTAACACTCACCGCATACACATGAGCAAAACATTTCAACTCGACACATAGAAAGATAGGGGCTTATTGTTTTTCCTCCCAACGTATTCACCTCAAGGGTGATGTCAACAATAATAACTCATGCTACCCATATTCAACTAGATATAAGTGCCTAGATCTTTCCTTACTACATGATGCTTATGAAAAGAGAAAATGAAAAGGAATAGAGTGGAATACTTTGACTCTTTACATAAAAGTAAATATTGAAAAGTAAAAGATAGGCCCTTCGCAGAGGGAAGTAGGGATTTGTAGAGGTGCCAGAGCTCAAAGCGAAAATTGAGAGATAAAAACATTTTGAGAGGCATACTTTTCCCACCAACGAAAATGACTTAGAGTTCCCAATACTTTCCATGCTTAGATATATCATAGGCGGTTCCCAAACAGAAAATAAAGTGTATTCCTTTTTCCACCATACTTTCACTTTCCATGGCTAACCGTATCCACGGGTGCCCTCCATACCAACACTTCTCAAGGAATTTATTATTTGACAACATAAAGTAAATTCAATTTTTTGTGTTTCGAGACTGGGCATCCCTAATACCTTTGCCTTACTCTCGTGCAATGACAAGTGAATAAACACTCATCTTGAGAATAACACATCTAGCATGGAAAATATTAGCCACCCCTCACCGCTCCATGAGCGAAACAAACACACAAAAGAGAAGTTTATTTTGAAAGAAATGGCACATGCAAATTTGCTTAGAACGGCAAAAGAATACCACACATAGGTAGATATAGTGGAGTCATATAAATAAGATTTGGGTTTAAGGGTTTTTGGATCCACAAGTAGTATCTCTACTTGGTGCGGAATTTTTAGCAAGCAAAGATGGGGGCAAGCACCACATGTTGAAGGATCTATGAAAATATAACTTCTATGTGAATATGAACAAACATAAACCATTATGTTGTCTTCCTTGTTATCAGTGTCAAAACCGGCGGATCTCGGGTAGGGGGTCCCGAACTGTGCGTCTAGGCCAGATGGTAACAAGAGGCAGAGGACACCATGTTTTACCCAGGTTCGGGCCCTCTCGATGGAGGTAAAACCCTACGTCCTGCTTGATTGATATTGATGATATGGGTAGTATAAGAGTAGATCTACCACGAGATCAAAGAGGCTAAACCCTAGAAGCTAGCCTATGGTATTTTTTTATGTTGTGGTTGTTGTTGTACGGACTAAAACCCTTCGGTTTATATCGACACAGGAGAGGGTTAGGGTTACACAAGGTCGGTTACAAAGGAGGACATATCCATATCCGCATTTCCTAGCTTACCTTCCACGCCAAGTAGAGTCCCATCCGGACACGAGACGAAGTCTTCAATCTTGTATCTTCATAGTCTAACAGTCCAACCAATGGAGATAGTCCGACTGTCCGGAGACCCCCTAATCCAGGACTCCCTCAGTAGCCCCTGAACCAGGCTTCAACGACGATGAGTCCGGCACGCAGTATTGTCTTCGGCATTGCAAGGCGGGTTCCTTCTCCGAACACATCACAGAAGAATTTGAATACAAGGATACTGTCTGACCCTGCAAAATAAGTTCCACATACCACCGTAGAGAGAATAATATTTTCGCAGATCTAATTTGCAGGCTTGTTCTGGCAGCATGACATTATGTCATGGCCCGGTGATTGTTCGAACCGTTTCCTTCAACCAGCCCCGCACATAACGCGAGGCAGTTTTTCGACTTGTCAAAGCAGAGACCGTGTCCACTTATTACAGGATTCTCGTCAATACGGGCGTGGTTAACCCAACTGCGCCATCAATTACGACGCTTGGGGGATAAGCGAGTTTTACCAGTCAAGTAGGGACGCTTAGCTTCATCCGCCCATATAAAGGGATAAGGATTCACCTTTCTATCCACGCCTTCTTCCTCATTCGATCATCCGTTTTCGCACACTCGGGGTCAAGCGCCCAAGTCCACACTTCCCACCTCAACCTTCTCCAACCATGTCCGGAGCGGGAGGCAGGTGGATGGTCTCCTCCGTCACGGGGGGAGACATCAAGAATCTGCGCGGAGCCGGATACTTAGCCGCGAACATCGCGCATCGGCTGCACGCTGCGGGGCAGATCGTCCCTACCCCGGAACCTCACGAGAGGGTAGTTTTCCTTCACCACTTCCTCCACGTACTAGGGTTTCTCCTCCATCCATTCGTCCGTGGTCTCATGTTCTACTATGGGCTGGACTTTCATGATCTGGCCCTGAACTTCATCCTCAACATTTCGGCGTTCATCGTCGTGTGTGAGGCTTTCCTCCGCATCCGGCCCCACTTCGGCCTGTGGTTAAAGACCTTCAATATCAACCGAAGGTGGTACGAGACCAACAAGCAGAATGCGGCGGAGCCATGGTGGGCAAGATGCCCAACGTTATATGGCTCCAAGGCTCCTTTGTGGAGACAATAAAGGGATGGCAATCGGCGTGGTTCTACATCACCGAGCTGCGCGACGCCAAATGGGTGGCAGCCCCCGAGTTTCGATCCGGATTCCCTACACGGCTCACTTCCTGGAAAGAGAAGGGCTTGTCGTGGGGTTCGTCGGTGGAGCTGGATGGACTCTAGTAATGTATCCGGAGTATGGCGAGCAAGAAGCTCAAGCTTGTCAACATAGTCCAAGTTATGCTCATCCGTCGGATCCTCCCGTGTCAACAACGGGATTTTACCTTGTGGGAGTTCGACCCGGCCCGGCACCAGACTCTGAGCGAGCTCTTTGATATGACGCACAAGGACGTCTGGAAGGTGCTGTTCAAGGGCGCCGAGGTCCCTCCTTCTCTCGCCGAGGACCGAGGACTAAGCACAAAGTGCCTAGCGCGTTTGGTGAGTTCAATACGTCTCGTAGGACATTTATTTTCCCTAGCTTAATTATGTGCGGGGTCTAATCTCCATGCCTTTGACAGGACTGGGTGGAGATGTCAGGGCAGATTAACTACCCGTCCCCTTTGCCCGAAGATACTGTGGGCGCTCTCCTGACGGAGATGCTGACTCCGGCTCCTTACAAGGTGCCGGAGAAGACCAAGAAGGCAAAGGGAACCCGAAATAGTTCCTTGCACTAGGTGTTATCGGACTAATCGTCCGATAACTCTGCGGCACACTCCTCCCCCAAAGACGAGGATGAAGAAGAAGATGCTCCCCCTCCAGGCGGGGGAGACAAGAAAAGGAAGGCCGCCCCAACTGGGGAAGCCGAAGGGTCCAAGAAGGGGAGGACTCTCCTTCTGGACAGTTCCACCGCCGCCGACGAGGGTGAAGACAAGTGGTTGCCCCGGGCCAAGCCCCCGGGGAGATCGTAAGTATTCAGATACCAGATTAACTCATAAAATTCCTTTGTCGCACTATTTTTCCTAACGCCGAACATAATTATGCAGGCCGCCATGAGCCAGTATCGATGTATCATCGGACGGCTCCCTAGGCTTATCGGACATGGATAGCGATCCTGTCCCGACCGCCACCTCCCCTCATCCTGCTGACGACGCCGAGGTGCTGTCTCAAGAGGCACTGGGTCGGGGGGAGATAGTCCTGGAGGCGCCTCAAGGAGACCTTCCGGACTCCGGGAGCCGAGGGGACGGGGCCCCTGAGAGCTCTGAGTTCGGCCCTCAGCCGAACACCGCGCCGGAACCTCCAGCGGTTCCAGGCTCAGGCAGGCGGCCTCCTCCTAAGAGGGGCAAGACGCATGTGCTGGTGACCTCTGTCCATCCAGAGGTGTCGGACAATCTGCTGGAAGTGCTTCGCAGCGCTTCCATCGACGAGGAGCACCGCAATATCATGAGTGCGGTGATCCAGAAGGTTCAGTCCGCCAAGAGCGGATTGACTGAAGCCTGTGCCAGCCTTCTAACAGGCTTTGAGGCAAGTGTTTTAAAATGTAGTAGAAATATTACAGCATAGACAGTAGCCCCTGATGCTTTGTTCGGTGTTCACAAAGAAAAGCCGAGCAGAGGACCAAATAATATCGCAGGAGTCTAATATAAGTATGTCAATATGCATATGCAGGCTTCGCTGCTGGCGTCCGCCGCACTGACTGCGGAGGTCGCCGTACTGAAGCAGGACCTCGACGGGTCCAGGAAAGAGCTCGTCCTTGCAAAGAGGCAGCTCGAGGAGAACAAGGGTAAGTAATACCCTGTCTATAGATATGTATATATAAAAGAGGACGTGATTGCAAAATGACAGGATCATCGTATGTTTGCCAGGGGCCACGGCCGAGGTGGCGACCCTGAAGCAAGCGCTAACCAAGGCCGAAGATAAAGAGGCCAAGGAGCGCACCGAGCGAGAGAAGCACGAGGCTCGGGTGGGCGAGGTGCAGCAAGAGCTGCAGGCTCTCATGGTGAAGCACGAGGCGTTGGAGCTTGACTCAAAGACGCGGGAGTCCGAGCTTGCCGCGGCCCTTGAGAGTGCAAAAACTGCCAAGGCTGAAGCCCAAAAGGCCCTCCAAGAGATCGACGCGATGAAGAAGATAGCGGCGGGTAAGGCTTTCTATATGCAAAGCAAGCATGTAAAAGTAAATTACCGATTACTTACTCGAATCCGGAGCTCTCCAGGAGCATTCGCAGATTTGCCCCACAGTGTGTCCGATGCCGCACAATTTTACCAGGCCGGGGATGGAAGCTCAACGGAGAAGTTGTTCTGGTCTCAGTATGCTCAGGCCGAACACCCGGTGCCAATGAGCGACCAGCTGAAGCAGATGGTCGAGCTACATAAGGCGGCCGATCGGGCCATGAAGAGCTTTATAGTCCGGCTGTGGCCTGGCGACACCCTTCCGAACAACTTCTTCGGCCTGGTGAGGCGGCTTGTGGATGCCTGCCCGCGGCTGGAGGTCGTCAAGCGATCTGTCTGCATTGAAGGTGCACGCCGGGCTTTCGCCCGTGTGAAATTGCAGTGGGTCAAGCTAGACGCCGTGAAGCTGATCAAGGAGGGGCCACCGGAGCGCAAGGAGCACCGCCACCCCGAGATGTACTACAAGGGTGTTTTGCCGGGTGCCCGTCTCATTGCGGATGACTATTCAAAAGATGTAATATTTGAATGAGACTTGCTCGTTTTATCCTGTATTTATGAAAACTTGTTTCATATGCGCTATGCAACGCTTGTTTGAATTTAGAATATTACCTTTTGTTGGCTGTTTATCCAATCTGAGAGATGAGAGATGGCTAGTCCTCGGCTTCTGCCCCCATGCCACGAGTGCTGGGGTGTTCGGCGTAAACCTGAGCACTCTTGTTCCCATGTTTGGGTCCTTCGAGGGAGGTGCTCAGCGCAGCGAACAAGGCAACCGGACTAATAATGCTTTATCACTCTCACGTAGCCATCGAATTCTATAATTTTAAATTTCGGTGAAGCTGAAAGCACAAGTGCTCCCTAGGTGGTTTTGGTAATTGATGACAACATATCTCTTGTTGGACTAATGTTTCTATCTAGCATGTTTCAGATAAGTTCAACAATGGAGTGGCATGGACTAAAGGTTATGGGAACTCCTTCAAGATGCTAAGGACAAAGGATTGGCCAAAGCTTCAAGCTCAAGACTCATCATTTTACATTTTAGTGATCCAAGATCACATTGAGTCTTTAGGAAAAGCCAATACTATCAAGGAGGGATGAGGTGTTGCTTAATGAGCCTCTTGCTTCATGTGCTTAGTGATATGCTCCAAAACCCTCAACTACTTTCCCATATCCACATATGACCTGAACCCTAAGCCAAACTCGGTCCTACCGATTCTTCCTATCCGGCGCCACCGAGTTCCACTTGTCATAAGCCACTGCCAAACCCTAGCAATTCGGTCCTACCGATAGGGATCTCGGTCTCACCGAGATGGGGTTGCAAACTCTCTGTTTCCCTTTTGTAACTTTTCGGTCTCACCGAAAGAGCGAATCGGTCCCACCGAGATTGCAATGTAAATTCAGTGTTTCCCCTTTGTAACTTTTCGGTCTCACCGAAAGAGCAAATCGGTCCCACCGAGTTTGCCTGACCAACTCTCTGGTTAGCTAATTACCAAATTCGGTCTCACCGAGTTTGTGCAATCGGTCTCACCGAGATTACGTTATGCCCAAACCATAACCATATCGGTCCTACCGAGTTGCATGTCAGTCCCACCGAAAATCTCTAACGGTCACTAGGTTTACATTTTTGGTCCGACCGAGTTTGTTGATTCGGTCCCACCGAGATTGGAAAACTATGTGTAACGGTTGGATTTTGTGGAGGCTATATATACCCCTCCACCTCCTCTTCATTCGGGGAGAGAGCCATCAAAACACATACACCATTCCAACTCATATGTTCTGAGAGAGAACCACCTACTCATGTGTTGAGACCAAGACATTCCATTCCTACCATATGAATCTTGATCTCTAGCCTTCCCAAGTTGATTTCCACTCAAATCTTCATTCCACCAAATCCAAATCCTAAGAGAGAGAGTTGAGTGTTGGGGAGACTATCATTTGAAGCACAAGAGCAAGGAGTTCATTACCTACACACCATTTGTTACTTCTTGGAGAGTGGTGTCTCCTAGATTGGCTAGGTGTCACTTGGGAGCCTCCGACAAGATTGTGGAGTTGAACCAAGGAGTTTGTAAGGGCAAGGAGATCGCCTACTTCGTGAAGATCTACCGCTAGTGAGGCAAGTCCTGTGTGGGCGATGGCCATGGTGGGATAGACAAGGTTGCTTCTTCGTGGACCCTTTGTGGGTGGTTGCTTCTTCGTGGACCCTTCGTGGGTGGAGTCCTGTGTGGACTCGCGCAACCATTACCCTTGGGTGGAGCCCTGTGTGGACTCGCGCAACCGTTACCCTTAGTGGGTTGAAGTCTCCATCAACGTGGATGTAGGATAACACCACCTATCCGAACCACGGGAGAAACATCCGTGTCTCAAATTGCATTTGATCTCTCCAAACCCTTCCCTTTTACATTCTTGCAAGTTGCATGCTTTACATTCCGCTGCTCATATACTCTTTGCATGCTTGCTTGATATGTATTGTGTGTGTTGAAATTGTGCCGAAACTCCACTTAAACCGAAAAAGCTTAAAAAATTGCAACTTTAGCATTAAGTGTCTAATCACCCCCCCCCCCTCTAGACACATCTACTTCTTGATCCTACAAGTGGTATCAGAGCTTTGGTCTCCATTGCCTTGGTTTAATCACCATTGGAGGAAGATGGATGTGTCTACTCTAGGAAGTCTAAGACATAGAGTGCCTATTCTTGATGGAAAGTATTTTCATGAGTGGAAAAATGAGATGCTTGTAATCTTCAATCAACATCATTTGAACAAGTATATTGCTAGCCCTTGTGCACTTCATATTGATCCTTTGCATCCTACCCTAGATGAAGATATTGACTTGATTCGCAATCTTAGAACTATTGAGCTCATCATTAGAGGATTGCCCAAAAACTTGATTGCTAGTTTGCCTACTCAAAGTTGTGCCTATACTATATGGAAATTTCTTGAGGAACGATTTCCCGATCATTCCTTGAAAACTTTGGATGAAATTTTCCATAAATCTATTGCCTTGAGTAAGATGAATTCTAGTGATCCTAGTTTTGGTAAATGTCTACTTCAACTTACCAATCTTAAGCATGCTAAAGGAGATGTTGGAATCATTAATGATATCATATTCAAAGCTATAAGAATTCATAAAAGTGACCACCTTGATGATCATTTATCTAATGAATTACCCTCTCTAGGAAATGATGAGTCACAAGATCATGATGAACATGAATATTATGATGATGATGATAGTGACTTCGATCTTGATGATGCAATGAGACATTTTGGTCTTATGGCAAATCTTCGGGGATATGAATCAGGAGGAAAGGAATGGGTCCTTGATAGTGGATGTACTGAGCATATGACCGGAGATGAAGAGATTTTTCGTGAGATTGCTGGAAATGACGTCCCTCGAAAATATGTCACCTTTGGTGATAATTCAAAGGGTAAAGTGGTTGGCCTTGGTAAGGTAGCCATCTCACATGATATTTCCATTCAAAATGTCATGCTGGTTGAATATCTTGGCTACAACTTACTTTCAGTATCTAGACTTGCTGACTTCGGTTTGAATGTCCTATTTACTGAGGTAGATTGCCAAGTATTTCGTCGAGACAATCATAAAATGGTCTTTACGGGTATGCGTAGAGGTGATCTTTACATTGTCGATTTCTCTAAAAAGGCACAACCTAAAACTTGCTTTGTTGCTAAATCCTCAAAAGGTTGGTTGTGGCATAGACGACTAGGTCACGTTGGCATGAGAAACCTTGACAAACTTATTAAAGGAAATCATATCCTTAGAGTCAACGATGTCATATTTGATAAGGATAGACTTTGCAGTGCTTGTCAAGCAGGTAAACAGGTTGGAGGAAGACATCCCGTCAAGAACATCATGACCACAAGGAGGCCACTCGAGATACTTCACATGGATCTTTTTGGTCCCAACGCCTACAAGAGTCTCGGTGGAAATTCCTTTGGTCTAGTTATAGTTGATGATTTTTCAAGATTTACGTGGGTGTTCTTTCTTAATGACAAGTCACAGGTCCAGAAGATCTTCAGAAACTTCGCTAGGAAAGCCCAAAATCAGTTTGATGTGAAGATCAAGAAGGTTCGGAGTGACAACAGAACGGAGTTCAAGAACGCAAATGTGGACACCTTTCTTGATGAAGAAGGGATTTCACACGAGTTCTTGGCTACGTACACACCTCAACAAAATGGAGTTGTTGAGAGGAAGAACCGGACGCTCGTCGAAATGGCAAGAACAATGCTTGATGAATACAAGACGCCAAAGCACTTTTGGTCAGAAGCCGCTGAGACAGCTTGTCACGCAACAAATCGCTTATATCTTCACAAGCTACTCGGCAAGACGGCATACAAGCTTCTCACCGGTAACAAACCCCAAGTTGGATACTTTCGAGTATTCGGCTCAAAGTGCTACATTCTTGATAAGCATCGTCGTTCAAAGTTTGCTCCTAAATCTCATGAAGGTTTTCTACTTGGTTATGGCTCAAACTCTCACACTTAAAGTGTCTACAACAATTTCACCCGAAAGGTTGAAGAGACAGTAGATGTGAAGTTTGATGAATTTAATGGCTCGCAAGTAGAGCAATTGCCAATTTATGTAGGAGACAAAGACTCTTCAGAAGCAATTCAAGACTTGTCCATTGGAAAAATTCGTCCAATGGAGGTGAAGGAGAGTACTTCATCCGTCCAAGTGGAAGCTTCTACTTCACGACAAGGTGAACCAAGAATAGACACGGAAGCATCCACAATTGGGACACACCAAGATGAAGAAAACGAGGAAGTACGTCAAGATGAACATCAACAACCTCCTTCTCCACCACGACAAGAGAACGACGACGTCAACAATGAAGAAGGCCAAGAAGAAGAACAAGGTGAAGCAGATGTTCAACGAAGACCCAAGCAAAAGCTCTCACGAGTTCGAGCAAGAATTGCCAAAGATCATCCCGTCGAGCAAATCCTCAATGATATACAAACCGGGAGAATCACTCGCTCAAAAACTCGTTTAGCTAACTTTTGTGAAAACTATTCATTCATCTCTAGCATTGAACCTATGAAGGTTGAAGAAGCATTGGAAGATCCAGATTGGATAAACGCTATGCATGAAGAGCTACATAATTTTGAGAGAAACCAAGTTTGGACATTGGTCGAGAAGCCCGATAACAACCACAACATCATTGGTACCAAATGGGTGTTTCGCAACAAGCAAGATGAAGATGTACAAGTGGTTCGCAACAAAGCACCTCTCGTCGCCCAAGGGTACACACAAGTCGAAGGCATGGACTATGGTGAGATGTATGCCCCCGTTGCTAGACTTGAGTCCATTCGTATCTTACTTGCCTATGCTAATCACCATAACATCACCTTGTACCAAATGGACATTAAAAGTGCTTTTCTAAATGGTGAAATAGAGGAGGAAGTTTATGTCAAACAACCTCCCGGCTTTATCAATCCTAAGAAACCAAATCATGTTTACAAACTTCATAAAGCTCTTTATGGTCTTAAACAAGCTCCTAGAGCATGGTATAAATGCTTGACCAAGTTCCTTACTACAAGTGGTTTTGAAATTGGTAAAATTGATTCTACTCTTTTTACTAAAAGGGTTAATGGAGAGCTATTTGTATGCCAAATTTATGTTGATGATATCATATTTGGTTCAACTAACCCTCTCTTTAGTGAAAAGTTTGGAAAGCTAATGTCAGAGAAGTTTGAGATGTGTATGATGAGTGAACTCAAATTCTTTCTCGGGTTGCAAATCAAGCAAACTAAGGAAGGTACATTTGTCTCTCAAACAAAGTACACCAAGGACTTATTCAAGAAGTTCAATATGCAAGAATGCAAAGGTATGTCTACACCCATGCCTACTAGTGGACATAATGATTTAACCAAAGATGGTGAACCTGTTGATCAAAAGGTTTATCGCTCTATGATTGGTTCATTGTTATACCTATGTACTTCACATCCCGATATTATGCTAAGTGTGTGCATGTGTGCACGATATCAAGCTGCTCCTAAAGATTGTCATCTTAAGGCTTGTTAAAGGATAGTGAGATATTTAATCCATACACCAAATTTTGGCATTTGGTATCCTAAGAGGTCTTCTTTTGATCTTGTTGGCTATTCCGACTCGGATTATGCCGGAGACAAGGTTGATAGAAAGTCCACTTCGGGTACTTGTCAATTTCTTGGTAGATCTCTTGTGTCTTGGTCTTCCAAGAAACAAAACTCGGTATCCTTATCCACCGCCGAAGCTGAATACATTGCCGCTGGTTCATGTTGTGCTCAATTACTTTGGATGACCCAAACTCTTAAAGATTATGGGATTTATGTGAAACATGTTCCACTGCTTTGTGACATTGAAAGTGCTATCAAAATTGCTCATAATCCTGTACAACATTCTCGAACTAAGCATATTGAAGTTCGTCATCATTTCATTCGAGATCATGTTGCTAAGGGTGACATCAATCTTAAGCATGTTCGCACCGACAAGCAATTAGTGGATATATTCACTAAACCACTTGATGAGAAAGTGTTTTGCAGGTTGAGAGGAGAATTGAACATCATTGATGCTTCGAACTTGGAGTAGAAACTTCATTGGATACATGCAAGACATGAGCTTATGACTAATCTATGATATATCTCTTATGATAACTATCTTATGTCTTGGATATATTTGCACCTTGCATGTTGCCTAACCCATGTAGGTGCTTGGTTGAATCTAATTCCATGAGACTGCGATTCACTCACATCTTGATCAATCTCCACATCACCAAGACTCTACACAATAGTGGTTGAAGACAAGGAAGCACAAAACCATTCAAACATATACTTTGACAAATTGATTGTCATTTTTGGACACACAAGTGCTCTTCCTTGCAAGAACTAACCCATGCAGGTAGATGAACTCAAACTCCAAGGGGTGCTCCCAACTCTTACATCAACCTTGAGCACCCACACAAGTTCAACTACATGAGCAAGAACCACACCACCACCCAAGGTATGTTATTCCATCTTAGAGAAGCTTTACTCCAAGACATGAGTCAAAGCAACTCAACAAGATGTGAATACATCAAGATACTTAAACAAAAAATGGTAACCCCATTTTGAGCTTAAATGATGAGTATGACCTATGATCAAGTGTTCTCACTTGACTCCTAAGTCAATATACTCTAACATAGGTGACTATATCACCGCCCAACTCTAGATGAAGCTCTCTTGTGTTCTTTCTTTGTGTTATTGCATTTGTCTCATGCATGTTTATTTTCTCTCTCCTTTTTCAAAAACAAAAAAACTTCATCTAGATCTTTCAGTTTCTTCTCTTTTCTCTTTGTTTTTGTTCTGCATTTTCTACACTTAATTCATTGCAAATCTTTGTGAGATCTTACTTGACTAGTGAGCTGAGGTGACAAGTGTTTTTCTCTGTGATGAACTCGGTTTCACCGGATTGTCATTTTCGGTCCAACCGAATCCCTTCGGTACTACCGAAACATGCCACTCGGTGCCACCGATTTTGCAACAGGAAAAACAGTTTGCCACATATTCTATATCTCTTCTGATCCAGCTCCACTCAATGAATCTTGTCCTCTACAAGCATCACTGTTTTATTCCCTGCTTTGTACTAAATCTCAAGGACCAAACCTATTCGACGGATTCCAGGAAAAACCTTCTTGGAAATTGATGTCAAAGGGGGAGAGAGAGATCACATCAAAGCTTATCATCAGGGAGAGAGAGATCACATCAAAGCTTATCACCTACAAAGGAGAGAAAGTACTAAGGGGGAGAGAATACTCAAGGATCCCATATATTAAGGGGAAGAAAGAAATCTCCAAGGGGGAGAGAATACTCAAGGATCCCAGATGCTTGATCTTCAAGAGGAGAGATGCCACATGTCTTTTTGGGGGAAAGACATGTTCATATGAACTCATTTGAATTTAGTTCTATTCATATCTTTCAGCTCTGATTTTATGTTCCCTATCTTCTCCCAATATCCCATGTAAGATTCAGGGGGAGCAAGATACCTAAGGGAAAGAAATTCCGTCATATCTTTACTCTTGGGGACATGTTGAATTCAATGTGGTACTTTGTACTCACTCTCTACATGTCATCCCAGTCTTGGTATTCTTGTGGTTTCTTTTGTTTACTCTGGCTAGTGGATGTACCTGTGTTATCTAACCTTGTTTGTGCAGGTTCATTCCATCCTAAGCCAACTCAAGACCACAAGGTAAGTATATGCATCAAAATCATGAGTATGAGGAGTTCTTGCTTATGTACATACTGTTTGCAAGAAGGACTCATGAGCATGAAGGTATTTTCCTTGATAATCTTTTGCTCTGATGCATATGGCCAAGATACATGTAACACATTGCCTACTCTGTCATGGTTATGCTCTCACATGCCTCTATATTTCATATTTACTTGAGTGCATACATGTAGGGGGAGCCTATGCTTGTTACATGTCCTTCCAAAGCTTTACTTGCTGGCCTTTATATCTTTATCTAAAGCTTTGATGTATGTTGCCATCAATTACCAAAAAGGGGGAGATTGAAAGCACAAGTGCTCCCTAGGTAGTTTTGGTAATTGATGACAACATATCTCTTGTTGGACTAATGTTTCTATCTAGCATGTTTCAGATAAGTTCAACAATTGAGTGGCATGGACTAAAGGTTATGGGAACTCCTTCAAGATGCTAAGGACAAAGGATTGGCTAAAGCTTCAAGCTCAAGACTCATCATTTTACATTTTAGTGATCCAAGATCACATTGAGTCTTTAGGAAAAGCCAATACTATCAAGGAGGGATGAGGTGTTGCTTAATGAGCCTCTTGCTTCATGTGCTTAGTGATATGCTCAAAAACCCTCAACTACTTTCCCATATCCACATATGACCTAAACCCTAAGCCAAACTCGGTCCTACCGATTCTTCCTATCCGGCGCCACCGAGTTCCACTTGTCATAAGCCACTGTCAAACCCTAGCAATTCGGTCCTACCGATAGGGATCTTGGTCTCACCGAGATGGGGTTGCAAACTCTCTGTTTCCCTTTCGTAACTTTTCGGTCTCACCGAAAGAGCGAATCGCTCCCACCAAGATTGCAATGTAAATTCAGTGTTTAACCTTTGTAACTTTTTGGTCTCACCGAAAGAGCAAATCGGTCCCACCGAGTTTGCCTGACCAACTCTCTGGTTAGCTAATTACCAAATTTGTTCTCACCGAGTTTGTGTAATCGGTCTCACCGAGATTACGTTATGCCCAAACCCTAACCATATCGGTCCTACCGAGTTGCATGTCAGTCCCACCGAAAATCTCTAACGGTCACTAGATTTACATTTTCGGTCCGACCGAGTTTGTTGATTCGGTCCCACCGAGATTGGAAAACTGTGTGTAACGGTTGGATTTTGTGTGGAGGCTATATATACCCCTCCACCTCCTCTTCATTCAGGGAGAGAGCCATCAGAACACATACACCATTCCAACTCATATGTTCTGAGAGAGAACCACCTACTCATGTGTTGAGACCAAGACATTCCATTCCTACCATATGAATCTTGATCTCTAGCCTTCCCAAGTTGCTTTCCACTCAAATCTTATTTCCACCAAATCCAAATCCTAAGAGAGAGAGTTGAGTGTTGGGGAGACTATCATTTGAAGCACAAGAGCAAGGAGTTCATTACCTACACACCATTTGTTACTTCTTGGAGAGTGGTGTCTCCTAGATTGGCTAGGTGTCACTTGGGAGCCTCCGACAAGATTGTGGAGTTGAACCAAGGAGTTTGTAAGGGCAAGGAGATCGCCTACTTCGTGAAGATCTACCGCTAGTGAGGCAAGTCCTGTGTGGGCGATGGCCATGGTGGGATAGACAAGGTTGCTTCTTCGTGGACCCTTTGTGGGTGGTTGCTTCTTCGTGGACCCTTCGTGGGTGGAGCCCTATGTGGAGTCGCGCAACCGTTACCCTTGGGTGGAGCCCTGTGTGGACTCGCACAACCGTTACCGTTAGTGGGTTGAAGTCTCCATCAACGTGGATGTAGGATAGCACCACCTATCCGAACCACGGGAAAAACATCCGTGTCTCAAATTGCGTTTGATCTCTCCAAACCCTTCCCTTTTACATTCTTGCAAGTTGCATGCTTTACATTCCGCTGCTCATATACTCTTTGCATGCTTGCTTGATATGTATTGTGTGTGTTGAAATTGTGCCGAAACTCCACTTAAACCGAAAAAGCATAAAAAATTGCAACTTTAGCATTAAGTGTCTAATCACCCCCCTCTAGACACATCTACTTCTTGATCCTACAGAAGCCCCTGGTATTCGGAAGGCCGAATTTGGGGCGCGATACACGCCTTTAAGCCGGACAGGGCCGGCCCCTCGCTCTAAGCGGCATAAGTCTTTAGGGACTCGAAAACCTCGCCGAACAGCGACCAGTCTCTCACCTTGTCATCACAGTCAGTTTTAGCTTTCTCTACTGAGGTGCTGAACCCAGCAGAACCGGGGCATAATCGCAGTAGTTCTCCTAGCGCTACCTTAGCTGATAGAGCGGAACGTAAGGTACCAAAACATAGGAGCCGGGCAAACCCAACATTTGACCAAAGACATGATTCGGAGTTGATGCATATAATGCTATAAGTTCGGGGTGCCGCACTTGTGAAAGTGTTCGGACTTTTCACACCGCATTGTGGGGTACGTAAGCCCCTAGTGTATTGGCCGTACCAGAGTGTACGGTTGCAAGGCGTCATTAATGAACATATATATATATATATATAAACACTATTCTGATCACGGGATCAGAATAATATTCTGATCACAACCTGAACTGCCTGAGTAACGCGACTGACCTACCCTCTGTACGAACCCGACTATCGGTGTCAAAACCGGCGGATCTCGGGTAGGGGGTCCCGAACTGTGCGTCTAGGCCGGATGGTAACAGGAGGCAGGGAACACTTTGTTTTACCCACGTTCGGGCCCTCTTGATGGAGGTAATACCCTACTCCTGCTTGATTCATATTGATGATATGGGTAGTACAAGAGTAGATCTACCACGAGATCAAGGAGGCTAAACCCTAGAAGCTAGCCTATGGTATGATTGTGTATATGGAGTTGATTGCCTACGGACTACAACCCTCCGGTTTATATAGACACCGGATAGGGTTAGGGTTACACAGAGTCAGTTACAATGGTAGGAGATCTTGAATATTCGCATCGCCAAGCTTGCCTTCCACGCCAAGGAAAGTCCTATCGAGACACGGGACGAAGTCTTCAATCTTGTATCTTCATAGTCCAGGGGTCCGGCTGAAGGTATAGTCCGGCTACCCGAACACCCCCTAATCCAGGACTCCCTCAGTAGCCCGTGAACCAGGCTTCAATGACGATGAGTCCGGCGTGCAAATTGTCTTCGGCATTGCAAGGCGGGTTCCTCCTCCAAGTCCTTCATAGAAGATTTGTAAACCCCAAGAGTAGTGTCCGATTCTGCAAAATAAGTTTCCACATATTGCCATAGAGAGAACAATATTGAAACAAATCAAATCTGCTGACGTATTCCGCAGTGCGCTATCACACTACGGCCAAGTCCTTTACTCGAATCGTTTTTACTTTTCCACCTCAGCATGTTTTGCGAGGCGGTTTCCTTGGCATGTCTTGTCAAAGCAGAGATCGCGTGCCCTTTTTACGGGATTCTCATCAATACGGACGTGGGTAACCCTAACCGCGCCATTTACCATGGCGCTTGGGAGGCAAGCGAGTTTTACCAGGCTGGCGGGGACGCACAACCGCATCCGCCCATATAAGGGGATAAGGATCCACCTTTTTACCTACGCCTTCCTCCTCCTTTGCTTGTCCATCTCCTGCGCACTCAAACTCCAGTGCCCAAGCCCGCACTTCCCACCTTAACCTTCTCCAGCAATGTCCGGAGCGGGAGGCAAGTGGATGGTCTCCTCTGTCATGGAGGGCGACGTCAAAAAGCTAAGGAAGGCCGGATACTTGTCCAAAGACATCGCGCACCGCCTTCCCGAGGAGGGGCAGCTTCTCCCCACCCCAAGGCCCCATGAGAGGGTAGTATTCCTTCCCCACTTCCTCCGCGGACTGGGCTTTCCACTTCACCCATTCGTTCTTGGGCTCATGTTCTACTACGGCCTGGATTTTCACGATCTGGCCCCGAACATCATTCTCAACATCTCGGCGTTTATCGTCGTGTGCGAGGCTTTCCTCCGCGTCCGCCCCCATTTCGGCCTCTGGCTCAAGACCTTCAACGTCAAGCCCAAGGTGGTGTGCGGCAACCAGGCGGAGTGCGGAGGCGCCATGGCGGGCAAGATTGCCAACGTCCTGTGGTTCGAGGGCTCCTTCGTAGAGACCCTAAAGGGGTGGCAAGCCGGTTGGTTCTATATCACCGAGCCATGCGAGCCGAAATGGATCACAGCCCCCAAGTTCCGATCCGGACCCCCCACGCGGCTCATGTCCTGGAAAGAGACGGGCCTATCGTGGGGCAACGAGAAAGAGGTGACCGGACTGAAGACATGCATCCAGTCTCTGGTAAACAAGTCAATCAGGCTTGTAAATGTAGTCCAGGTCATGCTCGTTCGCCGAATTCTCCCGTGTCAACAACGAGACTTTACTTTGTGGGAGTTTGACCCGGCATGGCACCGAACCCTTAACAGGCTCTTCGACACGACGTATGAAGACATCTGGAAGGCGCTAATAAAAGGTTCCGAGGCTCCCGCATCCACTTCCGAGGACCTCGGATACAGCTTGTAGCGTCATGCTAGCGAGGTAAGCTATTTTCACCTTTTACAGGATGTTCAGCTTTTTTCATAGTTTAACTCTATGCGGGATCTAAACTCCCTTACCTTTGACAAGCTTGGCGCGCGGTATCCGGACCAATTAACTGTCCGGCTCCGTTGCCCGAAGATCCAGCCCCAGCTCTACTAGTGAAGCTGCTGGCTCCGGCGCCTTATGTGGTGCCGGAAAAGAAGGCCAAGAAGAAGAAGACCACGGGGACTCGAAAGAGTACCCGCAACGTGGTGTTTGTCGGACTCGTCATCCGACGAGTCCGAGACGCCCTCCTCCCGTGAAAACAAGGAGGAGGAAGGAGAAAGCTCTCCCCCCCCCCCCCCGAGCGGAGGGAGGAAAGAAAAGGAAGGCCGCCCCAAGGGGGGAGGCCGAAGGGTCCAAGAAGAGGAAGACCCTCCGCCGGACTATGTCCCCGACGCCGACGAGGACGAAGAGGAGTGGCCGGACAGGGGCAGGCGTCCGGTGAAATCGTTAGTGTTCGGATAATAGAGTAACTCATGATATTCCTTTTGTTGCACAGCTTTCCCTAATGTCGGATATAATCATGCAGCCCGCCCCGGGCCGAACTCAATGAGTCGTCGAGCGGCTCCCTGGATTCATCGAACGTGAACTCAGTTCCGCCTGTTGTCTCCCCCCGCACTGCGGATGACGCCGAAGTGGCGTCGCAACGAGGTCCGGGGCAGGAGGAGGTGGTCCTGGAGGAGCCGCAAGGCGACCTCCCGGACTCCAGGAGTAAAGGGGACAAGACCCCCCAGGGCTCCAAGTCCGGCTCTGATCCGGACACTGTGCGGGAATCTTCAATGATTCCAGACCGCGGCAGGCGAACTCCTTCCAAGAGGAGCAAGCCTTCTGAGCCGGCAGCCTCAGTCCAACCGGAGGTGCCGGACAATCTGCTGGAGGTGCTTGAAGGCGCCTCCATCGACGAGGAGCACCATACTATTATGAGTACGGTGATCCAGAAGCTTCAGTCTGCCAAGAGCGGACTAAGTGAAGCTTGTGCTAGCCTCCTAACAGGCTTCGAGGTATGTAAAAAATATGTAAAAGTATTACCGCATACACAGTAGCCCCTGATGCTCTGTTTGGCCTTCGGAAAGAAAAGCCGAATAGAGTATCTATTAAATTTCGCAGGAGTCTAACAATAAAGAGTCAATATGCGTATGCAGGCTTCGCTGCTATCCACCGCCGCACTGACTGCGGAGGTGGGAGTCCTAAAGCAGGACCTCGAGCGGACTGAGCAAGAGCTTGGCCTTGCCAAGCGGCAACTCGAGGAGAAAGAAGGTAAGAAATACCTTACAAAAAAGGTGCCTATAGAGAGGCGTGATTGCAAAAAATAACAGGAGTGTACTGCTTATTGTAGGGGCCACGACTGAGGTGGTGACCCTCAAGCAGGTGATGTCCGAGGCCGAAAATAAAACGGCCGCGGAGCGCACGGAGCGAGAGAAACTTGGGGCTCAGGTCGGCGAGGTGCAGCAAGAGCTTCAGGCTCTAATGAAAAAACATGAGAGTTTGGAGCTTGAGTCAAAGACCCAAGCGTCCGATCTCGCGACGGCCCTTGAGACTGCCAAGTCTGCCAAGGCCGAAGCCCAAAAGGCCCTCCAAGAGTTGGAGGAGGTGAAAAAGATAGCAGCGGGTAAGGCATTCTTCATGCAAAGCAGAAATATAAAAGTAAACTACTTGTTACTTACCCGAATCCGGAGCTCTCCAGGGGCATTCGCAGATCTTCCCCGCAGCATATCCCACGCCGCCACATTCTACCGAGCTGAAGAGGGCAGCTCGACGGAGAAGGTGTTCTGGTCTCAGTATGCTGAGGCCAGACACCCTGTGCCCTTGAGCGACCAGCTGAAACAGCTGGTCGAGCTCCACAAGGCGGCCGAACAGGCTGTGAAAGGCTTCATAGTTCGGCTGTGGCCCGGAGAGGCCCTGCCTGGGAGCTACTTCGGGCTGGTGCGGCGGCTGGTGGAGGCCTGTCCAAGGCTCGAGGTCATCAAGTGGTCCGTCTGCATTGAAGGAGCCCATAGGGCCCTTGCCCGTGCGAAGGTGCACTGGGGTAAGCTGGACGGTGAGAAGCTTGTGAGGGACGGGCCGCCACCGGGGAAGGAGCATCGCAAGCCCGAGAACTATTACAAGGATGTTCTTGCAGGTGCCCGCCTTGTGGCGGATGAATGTACCAAGGATGTAATTTTTGAATAAACTCGCTCGTTTTTATCCTGTGCGCTGAAAACTTGTTCATATGCGCTAAGCAATGCTTATCGAATTTAAAATATTATTTTCTGTGCGGCCGTTTATCAAAAATTGAGAGATGGCCAGTCGTAGGCTTCTGCCCCCATGCCACTAGTGCTTGGGTGTTCGGTGATAAACCTGTGCACTCTTTTTCTCATGTTTGGGTCCTTCGAGGGAGGCGCTCAGCACGACGAACCAGGCAATCAGAATATAATGCTTGAACACTCTCACTTAGCCATAGAACTTTATAATTTTAAATTTCGGCGAAGCCCCTAGTTCGGAAGACCGAGTTCGGGGCGCTATCCACGCCTTGGCTGGGGTTATCCAGCTCCTCGCTCGAAGCGGCATAAGTCTTTAGGGACTCGAAAAACCTCTCGAACAGCGACCAGTCTCTTGCCTCATCATGACAGTCAGTTTTAGCTTTCTCCACTGAGGTGCTTAACCCAGCTCAACCGGGGCACAATCGCAGTGGTTCTCCTAGTGCTACCTTAGCCGATATAGCGGAACGTAAGGCACCAAAACATAGGAGCCGGGCAAACCCAACTATTGACCCAAATCATGATTCGGAGCCGATGCATATAGTGCTATAAGTTCGGGGTGCCGCACTTGTGGAAGTGTATGGACTTCTCACACCATGTTAAAGGGTACTGAGGCCCCTGGCGTACTTGCCGTACCATAGTGTACAGGTGCAACATGTCATAAATGAACATATATAAAAGAGAGTAATGCAAGAAATAGACAAAAAGCTATGCATTGTTTATAGAGAGGCTATTTATCAAAGCCGAACGATACAAATAGTGCGGTAAGCAAAAGATATTGGACTATTCAGTATGTCCTGACCAGGGGCAGGCCGCGGAATTGAATTTAAAACAGGTATACCGCTCGTAACAGAGACCACCTGAGAGTTCCATAATGCGGCATGGCTTGTCTGCCTCCCTGGATCTTGCATCGTTTGTGCGGCAGTCGAATTGCCGAACAGGTCGTCCGAAGTATGGAGTCCTGAAAGTAAGAAAAAAAAGAATCCGACAGCCCCTAGTACATTTTAAGCCGTATTTTGGGCGTGCCGTTATTGTGCCCCTTCCCCTGTGCCCATGGTATTTCCAGGGCGTAGTTATGTACGCGACATACTAGTTTCACTATGTTGCGTAAGCTGGGGTTGGGGCCGCATTGCTACGCTTGCTCAGAGCGTGCCAGGCGGTCCTGCTGTGGATTACTCCGGGCGCGCTTGGCAGTGTCTGGCTTTTTAATGGCCGGACTGGAGAATTGCCTGAGAAGACTACTTTGTACCTCTGCTGCGTGAGCCGCCGTATGCTCCTCCGTACGGAGGGAGCGTTCGATGTTTCCGTTGACCGTAATTACTCCTCGAGGGCCTGGCATCTTGATCTTGAGATATGCGTAGTGCGGCACCACATTGAACTTTGTGAATGCGGTTCGTCCGAGCAGGGCGTGATGGCCACTGCGAAACGGGACTATATCGAAGATTAACTCTTCGCTTCGGAAACTGTCCGGGGATCCGAAGACCACATCAAGTGTTACTGAGCCTGTACAGTTGGCTTCTACACCTGGTATAACGCCTTTATAGGTCGTTCTTGTGGGCTTAATCCTTGTGGGATCTATGCCCATTTTCCGCACTGTATCCTGATAAAGCAGGTTCAGGCTACTGCCGCCGTCCATGAGGACTCTTGTGAGATGAAATCCGTCGATGATTGGGTTGAGAACCAATGCGGCGAAGCCGCCATGACGGATGCTAGTGGGATGGTCCCTTCGATCAAAAGTGATCGGGCAGGAGGACCATGGGTTGAACTTTGGGGCGACTGGCTCCATCGCGTATACGTCCCGTAGCGCACGCTTCCGCTCCCGCTTGGGAATGTGGGTTGCGTATATCATGTTCACCGTCCGCACTTGTGGGGGAAAGCCCTTTTGTCCATTGTTGTTCGGTGGCTTGGGCTCCTCGTTGTCGCTGTGTAGACCCTTGTCTCTGTTTTCTGCCCTTAACTTGCCTGCCTGCTTGAACACCCAACAATCCCTGTTAGTGTGATTGGCTGGCCTTTTTGGGGTGCCATGTATCTGGCACAAGCGATCGAGTATTCGATCCAAACTGTACGGGCCCTGAGTATTCTTTTTGAATGGCTTTTTTCGCTGACCGGATTTATAGCCTTTGAATCCGGCATTGACTGCCGTGTCTGCATTGTTGTCGCTACTAATGCGGTGTTTTTGCTTATTCCGACGTGTCCTGCCACCTTTGTCCTTGGTATCCGAATTACCAGGGTTCTTTGATAAGTTGTTACTAAGAGCTAGCCAGCTGTCTTCTCCCGCGCAAAAGCGGGTCATGAGTGTCGTGAGGGCTGCCATGGATTTCAGCTTTTCCTGTCCCAGGTGCCGGGCAAGCCACTCGTCGCGGATGTTATGTTTGAAGGCTGCTAGGGCCTCTGCGTCCGGACAGTCGACCATCTAGTTTTTCTTTGTTAGGAACCATGTCCAGAATTGTCTGGCCGATTCTTCTGGCTGCTGAATTATGTGGCTTAAGTCGTCGGCATCTGGCGGTCGCACGTAAGTGCCCTGGAAGTTGTCAAGGAATGCGGCTTCCAGGTCCTCCCAAGAACCGATTGAGTCTGCTGGCAGGCTGTTGAGCAAATGCCGGGCTGGTCCTTTAAGTTTGAGCAGGAGGTATTTGATGGCGTGTAGATCATCGCCGCGTGCCATGTGGATGTGAAGGAGATAATCCTCTATCCATACCGCCGGGTCTGTTGTGCCATTGTATGATTCGATGTTTACGGGTTTGAAACCCTTTGGGATTTTATGATCCATTACTTCATTCGTGAAGCATAGCGGGTGTGCGGCGCCTCTGTACTGGGCTATATCACGACGCAGCTCGGAAGAGCTATGTCTGTTGTGTTTGGCCTGGCCGGATTTGTTGTATCCGAAGTGAAGATTACTGTCACATGCCGTAGGGCGCCTACGCGATCCGTAGATCGATCTTGTTTGTCTTGCCTTATCCTCCAGTATGTCTTGCAGGTCGGGCGCATTTTCCCGTGCCTTAGTTGAGCGGTGTCGGGGCATGGCTTCGGTGGAGGGCCGACAGGCCTCTCTGTCGCGGCCGCGAGGTGGCCGGTCTGCCATGTCATGCGCTGGTGATGTAGGTGCTTCCTCCTCTGATCGGGGTAGCGGCCTGCGCTTCGGGTAACTCTTGGAGGGGTGTTCGAGTTCGTACTCTTCGGCCGCAAGGTCTTCAGTCCATCTGTCAGCCAGCAATTCTTGGGCAGCTCTAAGTTGTTGCTGCTTTTTCTTGAGGCTGCTTGCCGTAGCTAAAAGCCTGCGTTTAAAACGCTCTTGTTCGGCGGGGTCTGATGGTATGACGAATTCGTCGTCATCGAGGCTAGCCTCGTCTTCGGAGGGAGGCGTATAGTTATCATCCTCGACCTCTCGGTCTGCCACTCTTCCATGAGGGCTGGTTTCTCCATCTTCCTATGCCGAATTTTGCTGAGCTGGGTGTTCTTCGGCGCTATCCGGGGTAGTATTATCTCCCGTGCCGGAATCACCGTTTTTGCTTTGGCGGGATTTAGAGCGGCGCCGCTGACGCCGACGCTTTTGCTGTTTCTTGGGGGCGTCATCCCCCACTGTTCCATCGCCATCTCCATCTTTTGGAGTATCCACCATATATATGTCATATGACGAGGTGGCCTTCCAGCGCCCTATAGGTGCTGGTTCTTGTTCGTCTCCTGCATCATCGTCCATGCCGTCGATGTCTTCGGAATCGAAGTCAAGCGTGTCGGTTAAGTCATCGACAGTGGCTACGAAGTGGGTGGTGTGTGGGCTTTGAATTTTTTCGTCGTCCGTATCCCAACCTTGCTGACCATAGTCCGGCCAGGGCTCTCCTGATAAAGAGAGAGACTTTAGAGAATTCAGGATGTCGCCGAAGGGCGAGTGCTGAAAGATGTCCGCGGCGGTGAACTCCATGATCGGCGCCCAATCGGATTCGATCGGCAGGGGCGCGGGGGGCTCGGAGCTGGGAGAGGAATCCGGATCCTCGGAGTCACGGGCCATGCGGAGTGCGGTGCTGGAGTTCGGCTCAATCGCCTCTGAGATCGCAGCCCCTGAGGCAACGTCTAACCGCTGATCCTCGATCGGTGCAGTAGGCTCCGAATCAATGGTCGGAACCGATGCATGTGCGGCCTCCAAGGCGCTGTTCGGTGGCAGAGCTATATCATGCCCATCGAGACAGTGCGGCGCGCTTGGCTATGGCTCGAATCCGTCGAAGATCAAGTCCCCGCGGATGTTGGCCGTGTAGTTTAGGCTTCCAAACCTGACCTGATGGCCAAGGGCGTAGCTTTCGATCTGCTCAAGGTGGCCAAGCGGATTGGCCCACAGTGCGAAGCCGCCGAAGACGAAGATTTGTCCGGGGAGAAAAGTCTCACCCTGGACTGCATCATTGTTCATATTCGAAGGAGCCATCGTGCCTAAAAGCGACGACACAGAGGAACTCTCAATGATAGCACCAATGTCGGTGTCAAACCGGCGGATCTCGGGTAGGGGGTCCCAAACTGTGCGTCTAGGCCGGACCGTAACAGGAGGCAGGGAACACTTTGTTTTACCCAGGTTCGGGCCCTCTCGATGGAGGTAATACCCTACTCCTGCTTGATTAATATTGATGATATGGGTAGTACAAGAGTAGATCTACCACGAGATCAAGGAAGCTAAACCCTAGAAGCTAGCCTATGGTATGATTGTGTATATGGAGTTGATTGCCTACGGACTACAACCCTCCGGTTTATATAGACACCGGATAGGGTTAGGGTTACACTGAGTCGGTTACAATGGTAGGAGATCTTGAATATCCTCATCACCAAGCTTGCCTTCCACGCCAAGGAAAGTCCCATCCGGACACGGGACGAAGTCTTCAATCTTGTATCTTCATAGTCCAGGAGTCCAGCTGAAGGTATAGTCCGGCTACCCGAACACCCCCTAATCCAGGACTCCCTCACCAACCTTCGGGCTATCTTCTCAACCGTGCCTTCTACCGAAAGTTTTTCTGATCGTTCGTGTTGTTGGCGATGTAAGTGTAATTTTTACACGGTTTTTAGAATCTAAATGCTTGTTTTGATTAGGAATCTAGCTCGTTAGCGGATTTGCTCTCGGGCGGTGATGAACATGGGTCTATCACAAGTGTTTTGCATGTACTGGATGTTCTAGGATCCCTAATAGGATGAGAATTGGGTTTAGGTACGAGTTTACTTTCGAACGAATTCGATTTGGTTTTCCTCCACCTCTGTTCTTCGTCTGCGGGATTGGTTTTGGCCGCTGTTGTAGATTTGTTGGTTTTCTGTTCAAATTGGGTGTGGATTTGTGTGCGTTAGTGAGACAAAATGCTGCCCATGTTGTTAGTTTGAATATGCGAGCTCATACAAATCGAAATCCGGCGATTGGATCTTCTGCCTCTCGCCGTGGTTTTTTGTTCAAGGGACAGTATGATGGGGATCATTTTCTTATTTATCCAAAGCATGATGACGTTCGAAATAGCGGTTGAATCCTCCTCGTTTTGCTAATTTGATTTGGCTGGCTCATTCATTTCGAAATTGCGGATTGCACTTTCTGCCTCCCGTCGCAGTTTGTTGTTCGAGCGCACTGATTGATGGCGGATCTTTTTTGGATGTTTTATCTGGAGTATGACGATGTTCGAAATGGCTTTTTGACGTGTTGGAATTGACCCAAACGATTAAATCTGGGAACCAAATTTAATCGAGGTTGTTGTTTCAATCAATTTTCATTCTATTGTACAAGCTGGACTGCTAGAACTTTCGCACCTGAACTTCTGTGCTGTAAGTAGATGCTTGACTTCAGTCGATGGTTTGTTATTTTTGATGATCCACTATCTTCATTAGATGCTGGACTTCTTTCTAATTAATGGTTGAACTTCTGGTTTTCCACATTGCATTCCATATTTTGCAAGGCAAAGGTGCATGGTGCCATATATTTTATTTTTTTTTCTTTTTTTATAATTTTAGTTCTTGAGATGTTATTTTTAGAGTTTGTTTCGTGGTCAATCATGGGATTAGTCCAAGTATACATGCACTTTTTCCATATCATCTAAGGGTCGTTGTACAAGCTGGACTTCTATACTGTTCATACTTGAACTTTTGTTTTTCCTTCTTTGCAAGGTAATGGACCAAGCCCTATGTGTTTCTTTCTTTTTTATGTTATTTTCATTCTTTTGCATTGCTTTGGATTTTTTTTGATAGTCCCATTAGCAACCATGTAATTGGCCTACATATATGCGTATATTTCTTATTTTTGCTAGTATGTTTTCGTACTTATAGTAGTTGTTCAATCTTCTGTGAATAACTATCCTGAACTTCTATATGCTAATCATTTTTAAAATGTTAATTTGAGGTTTTGACAACATCTATTACTCAGTGTAGATTTGTTTTTGTTTAGCTAGAACTCGGTGTTCTTTTTGCCTTTGATGTGTTGCAGCATGTGGATCTTGAGCCTGTGCGCACCGAAAGACCGGGAGAAAAAGTTGCATATTACAACATAGCTAGTAGGTGGTCCTGAATTAATGAGTGTTTTCTATAGAGTTGATGATATGATCGGTTCTTGTTCTAACGATGTTTCTTAACTTAGACCACTATAAATGGGCCTTGGATGAGCTATTCATTAAGCATGATTTCCATCGAGTAATCATTCTGGAAGGTCTGATCTCCTTGATGGTTCTTGTTCTTAGATGTTTCTGCATGCCATCTCATTTCCATGGTTAATTGGTTTACAGATGACATGGAGATCACCCTAGATTTCTTTGACTACTTCGAGGCTGCAGCGAAATTACTTGATACTGACAAGTATGTTAGAACTGTACTCTGATTATACATGTCAAGACAATGAATAAATATCAAGTGTGTTTAATTACGTCACTGTAATTGTTGTTGTTATGGTATTGAAGGATGATAATGGCTGTTTCTTCATATGACAATGGACAAAAGCAGTTCGTTTATGACCCAAGTTAGTTCTCTGTTCTGATAGGCCTCTGTTCACCTTTATTTCCGCATTAGAAGGGAGAGTTGCTCAATTTTTCTAGATAATGCTTTGCAGAGGCTCTTTACCATTCAAAGCATCGAGGTCGGGGTCTGTTTTTAAAATGCTCAAGATCTTCATTGAATAATTGTCCTGAACTTCTATATCTTTTCTATTTGAACTTCTTTAATTATAATTATGTTTGTTATTTTAGGATTTAAATGGGCCTATTGACAAATGCGGTAGCACGAGGCCGAGCAGGGGGGGAGGGGGTCGGTGCAACGCGTACAGGCTTGTGATTAAGTACTTGCTGCTGGGAACTTCTGAGCTTCTTCATGCGTCTCTCGTCTTCCTGTCAAAAAAGAAAAAAATGTTGATTAGCACACAAGTTACATCTGCCTATACCTTTCTAACTGAACTTAGCATTATTCACAGCCTGAACTTCTCATATATAAAGCTATTTGTAGCCTGGACTGATGCTCATAAACTACTTGAACTTCGCATGGCTGTAAGCAGGCAGTTTTTCTACTATTTGCAGCCTGGACTGATGCTCACAGACTACATGAACTTCACATGTTACAGCAGGCAGATTTAAAAAAAGCTTTTGTAGCATGGACTTATGCTCAGAGATGTACCTGAACTTCTCATGGATGTGAAGTTCAGGAAGATTTACTACTATTTTTGGCAGTCTGAACTTCTCATGGACTGATGCTCATAGATGTACCTGAACTTCTCATGGATGTGAAGTTCAAGTAGATTTACTACTATTTTTTGGCAGCCTGAACTTCTCATGGACTGATGCTCACAGATGTACCTGAACTTCTCATGGATGTGAAGTTCAGGCAGATTTACTACTATTTTTGGCAGCCTGATCTTCTCATGGACTGATGCACACAGATGTACCTGAACTTCTCATGGATGTGAAGTTCAGGCAGATTTACTACTATTTTTGGCAGCCTGAACTTCTCATGGATTGATGCTACACACCACCTGAACTTCTCATGGCAGTAAGAAAATAACAAGCAGAGGGAAGAAGTTCAAGCATACCCTGGCTAGAAGTTCGGCCAACCTTTTTCCAGCAGCTGATAGGCCACCTTGTGAGCAATTTGTCACAGAGCTAGGAGAGAAACCGCATGGCAATCCATGACTTGCATAGGGCGTGAAGTTCATCTGCACGAAGCAAGAAGGTCAGGCAAGGGACGACTGAAGAAGAAGGTGACAAGTGGGAGGAAGTTCATTTACCGCTACTGGATTTGAAGGCGCCTCCGATGTCGCCTTCGCCGTGGAGTTGCCCCGTTAGCCGCGCCGTTCGCCATAGCTTGCGTCGGGGCCATCATCTTCTCTGCCAATGCGTCGGGCGGTGAATATGGAAGGAGGATGCGGCTTCCGGAAGTCCATGGCGGCTTCGCCGCGTCCAGGCGACACGGGCTCCCTCGCGTCGGCATCCACCGTCGCTCGCTCGCTCGCGCCGGTGGTCGGCCAGGATCTGGGGAAGGAGGGGAGGGGCCGAATCCGGCCGGCCAGGAGCTGGAGACATGGGGAGGCGGCGGATCCGTCCGGCCAGGAGCTGGAGACGGGGGGAGGCAGCGGATCCGGCGAAGATCGGCGGCGACCACGGGGGGAGGTCGGGGGAT
>NC_041384.1:665792502-665806438 GCF_002162155.2 Triticum dicoccoides
TATATATATAACAAGAATGCAATAATAGTCGTAATGTCATGCATTGTTTATTCAAAAAATTGCGTTAAAGCAAAATGATACAGATATTGCGATAAGCAAAGAGTAGGACGTCCCTTCCAAGGGCAAGCTGAGGAATGATATTAAATAGAATATTTCGCTCGTTACTGTAATCCACATGTGAATTCCATGGTATGACGTAGCTGTCTGCCTCCTTGGTTGCTGCATCATGTGTTCGGCAATAGTGCTGCCGGACAGTATTTCCAGAGCTTAAGGTCCTGAAAAAAAAGATAACCAAACGGGAAGCCCCTAGTGCGGTTTAAGCCGCGTCTTGGGGCGTGCCGCAGTTGTGCCCCCCTTCCCATCTATGCCCATGGTATTTTTAATGCGTAATTATGTACGCGCTGTACGAGTTTCGCCGCTGGGCTGGGATTGGGGTGGCCGCCGTATTGCTATGTGAGCTCAGATCGCGCCAGGTGGTCTATTTTCCGATTGCTCCGAGCGCGGATGAAGGTGTCCGGGCTTTGAAGCGCCGAACTGGTTGATTGCCTTGAGAGGCTGCTTTGCACTTCTACTGCGAGGGCTACGGTGTGCTCCTCTGTTCGGAGAGAGCGCTCTGTGTTTCCATTGACTGTAATAACTCCGCGAGGTCCTGGCATCTTGAGCTTGAGGTATGCATAATATGGTACCGCATTGAATCTAGCAAATGCGGTTCGCCCAAGCAGTGCGTGATAACCACTGCGGAATGGGACTATATCAAAGGTTAACTCTGCGCTTCGGAACTTATCCGGGGATCCAAAGCACACTTCCAGTGTAATTGAGCCTGTGCAATGGGCCTCTACACCTGGAATGACGCCCTTAAAGGTCGTTTTTGTGGGTTTGATCCTTGAGGGGTCTGTACCCATTTTGCACACTGTGTCCTGATAAAGCAGGTTCAGGCTACTGCCGCCATCCATAAGGACTCGAGTGAGGTGAAATACGTCAATGATTGCATCTAGGACCAGTGCGGTGAATCCGCCATGATGGATACTAGTGGGGTGGTCCCTGCGATCGAAGGTGATCGGACAGGAGGACCAAGGGTTGAACTTTGGGGCGACTGGCTCCAATGCATATACGTCCCTGAGCGCACGCTTCCGCTCCCTCTTGGGGATGTGGGTTGCGTATATCATGTTCACCGTCCGCACTTGCAGGGGAAACCTCTTCTGTCCTCCAGTGTGCGACTGCCGGGGCTCCTCCTCGTCATCGCTATGCGGCCCCTTGTCCTTGTTTTCGGCAATTAACTTGCCGGCCTGCTTGAACACCCAACTATCCATGGTGGTGTGATTGGCTGGCTTGTCTGGGGTGCCGTGTATTTGATACGAGAGATCGAGTATACGGTCCAAGCTGGACGGACCCGGCGTACTTTGTTTGAATGGATTTTTCCGCTGACCGGGTTTAGAGCATTTGAATCCGGCATTGACTGTCGTATCGTTAGTATTTTCGCTGTTAATGCGACGCTTATGTTTGTTGTGACGTGACCTGCTATTGCCGTCCTTGGTATCTGAGGTACCATTGTTCTTTGATATGTTATTACTGCGAGCCAGCCAGCTGTCTTCTCCCGCACAAAAGCGGGTCATGAGCGTCGTGAGAGCTGCCATAGATTTCGGCCTTTCCTGAGCAAGGTGCCGGGCTAGCCACTCGTCTCTGATGTTGTGTTTGAAAGCCGCTAAGGCCTCCGCAACCGAACAGTTGATGATTTGATTTTTCTTTGTGAGGAACCGAGTCCAGAATTGCCTGGCCGATTCTTCTGGCTGCTGAATTATGAGGCTCAAGTCATCGACGTCTGGTGGTCGCACATAAGTGCCCTGAAAGTTGTCGAGGAATGCGGCTTCCAGATCTTCCCAGTAGCTAATGGAGTTCGCTAGCAAGCTGTTAAGCCAATGCTGCGCTGGTCCTTTGAGCTTTAGTGGGAGGTATTTGATGGCGTGTAAGTCATCACCACGGGCCATTTGGATGTGGAGGAGGAAATCCTCAATCCATACTGCGGGATCTGTTGTTATGTCGTATGATTCAATATTTACAGGTTTGAAACCTTCTGGGAATTGATGTTCCATTACTTCGTCTGCGAAGCATAAGGGGTGTGCGGCACCTCTGTATTGGGCTATATCGCGACGCAGCTCGAATGGGTCTTGCCCGCTGTGTTCGGCCCGGCCGGATTTGCTTTTACTGTATCCGGCGTGACGTTTATCGTCTCGCAGAGTGTGCGACTCGTGATCCGTAGATCGATCTTGCATGCTTTGCTTTGTCCTCCAATATGTCTTGCAGGTCTGGCGTATCTCCCCATGCCTTTTTATTTGAATGGCGTCGGGGTGGAGGCTGAGCTTTTGGCTGGAATGCCTCTCTATCGCGGCCAAGAGCTGGCCGATCAGCCGTATCATACGCTTCTTCCTCCAGTCGGGGTAGTAACCTGCACTTTGGGTAATTTTTGGAGGGCGCTCGAGTTTATATTCCTCGACCGCGAGGACTTCAGTCCATCTGTCAGCTAGCAGATCTTGATCAGCTTGAAGCTGCTTCTGCTTTTTCTTTAGGCTATTTG
The DNA here is from genome assembly GCF_002162155.2 of Triticum dicoccoides. Taxonomy (NCBI): domain Eukaryota; kingdom Viridiplantae; phylum Streptophyta; class Magnoliopsida; order Poales; family Poaceae; genus Triticum; species Triticum dicoccoides. Next base: position 665,795,075 of record NC_041384.1, read on the forward strand.
CCGTGGCCATAAGCCGGCGCTTGAAGCGCTCTTGTTCGACGGGATCCTCTGGTATGGCCGATTCATCGTCGCCGAGGCTTGCCTCGTCTTCGGAGGGGGCATGTAATTGTCATCCTCCTCCTCTCCGTCTGCCGCTCTCTCACGAGAGCTGGCTCCTCCATCCTCCTGCTCTAAATCATGCTGGAGGGGATTGTTGTTGTCTTCGGCGCAATCTGGAGTGTTATTATCTCCTGTGCCGGTATCACCACTTTTGCTTTGGCGGGACCTAGAGCGGCGCCGCTGACGTCGGCGCTTGGGTTGCTTCTTGGAGGGGTCATCCTCCGCTATCTCATCGCCTTGCCTTCTTTGGGTGTATCCACCATGTATAGGTCATATGATGAGGTGGCTTTCCAGTGCCCTATAGGCGCTGGTTCATGTTTGTCTCCTACATTGTCGTCCATACCATCGTCCAGTGCCCATGTGCGTCTAGGCCGGATGGTAACAGGAGGTAGGGGACACAATGTTTTACCCAGGTTCGGGCCCTCTTGATGGAGGTTAAACCCTACGTCATGCTTGATTAATATTGATGATATGGGTAGTACAAGAGTAGATCTACCACGAGATCGGAGAGGATAAACCCTAGAAGCTAGCGTATGGTATGATTGTATGTTCGTCCTATGGACTAAAACCCTCCGGTTTATATAGACACCGGAGAGGGTTAGGGTTACACAAGGTCGGTTACAAAGGAGGGGATATACATATCCGTATTGCCTAGCTTGCCTTCCACGCCAAGTAGAGTCCCATCCGGACACGAGACGAAGTCTTCAATCTTGTATCTTCATAGTCCAACGGTCCGGCCAAAGGATATAGTCCGGCTGTCCGGAGACCCCCTAATCCAGGACTCCCTCAGTAGCCCCTGAACCAGGCTTCAATGAAGATGAGTCCGGCGCGCAGTATTGTCTTCAGCATTGCAAGGCGGGTTCCTCCTCCGAATACACCATGGAAGAATTTGAATACAAGGATAGTGTCCGACCCTGCAAAATAAGTTCCACATACCACCGTACAGAGAATAATATTTTCGCAAATCTAATTTGCTGACTTGTTTTGGCAGCATGACGTTATGTCATGGCCCGGTGATTATTCGAACCATTTCCTTAAACTAGCCTCGTACATAACGCGAGGCCGTTTTTTGACACGTCTTGTCAAAGCAGAGATCGTGTCCCCTTATTACAGGATTCTCATCAATACGGACGTGGGTAACCCAACAGCGCCATCGATTACGGCGCTTGGGGGATAAGCAGGTTTTACCAGGCTAGTGGGGACGCTTAGTTTCATCCGCCCATATAAAGGGATAAGGATTCACCTTTTCATCCATGCCTTCTTCCTCCTTTGCTCATCCGTTTTCGCACACTTGAGCTCTAGCGCCGAAGTCCGCACTTCCCGCCCCCACCTTCTCCAACCATGTCCGGAGCGGGAGGCAGGTGGATGGTCTCCTCTGTCACGGAGGGAGACATCAAGAAGCTACGCGGAGCCGGATACTTAGCCGCGAATATCACGCATCGGCTGCCCGCTGCGGGGCAGATCATCCTTACCCCGGAACCTCACGAGAGGGTAGTTTTCCTCCACCACTTCTTCCACGGACTGGGATTTCCTCTCCATCCATTCGTCCGTGGTCTCATGTTTTACTACGGGCTGGACTTTCATGATCTGGCCCCAAACTTCTTCCTCAACATTTCGGCGTTCATCGTCGTTTGTGAGGCTTTCCTCCACATCCGACCCCACTTCGGCATGTGGTTAAAGACCTTCAATATCAAGCCGAAGGTGGTACGAGGCCAACAAGCAAAATGTGGTGGAGCCATGGTGGGCAAGATGCCCAACATTATATGGCATGAAGGCTCCTTCATGGAGACAATAAAGGGATGGCAATCGGCGTGGTTCTACATCACCGAGCCGCGCGACGCCAAATGGGTGGCTTCCCCCGAGTTTCGATCAGGATTCCCTACACGGCTCACTTCCTGGAAAGAGAAGGGCTTGTCGTGGGGTTCATCGGTGCAGCTGGATGGACTCCAGAATTGTATCCGGAGTATGGCAAGCAAGAAGCTCAAGCCTGTCAACATAGTCCAGGTTATGCTCATCCGCCAGATCCACCCATGTCAACAATGGGATTTTAACTTGTGGGAGTTCGACCCGGCCAGGCACCAGACTCTGAACGAGCTCTTTGATATGACGCACAAGGACTTCTGGAATGTGCTGTTCAAGGGCGACGAGGTCCCTCCTCTCGCCGAGGACCGCGGACTAAGCGCAAAGCGCCTAGCGCGTTTGGTGAGTTCAATACATCCCGTAGGACATTTATTCCCCCTAGCTTAATTATATGCGGGGTCTAATCACCATGCCTTTGACAGGACTGGGTGGAGACGCCGGGGCAGATTAACTGTCCGGCCCCTTTGCCCGAAGACACTGCGGGCACTCTCCTGACGGAGATGCTGACTCTAGCTCCTTACAAGGTGTCGGAGAAGACCAAGAAGGCCAAGGGAACCCGAAAAAGTTCCCGGCGCCAGGTGTTATCGGACTCATCGTCCGATAACTCTGTGGCACACTCCTCCCCTGAGGACGAGGCGGAAGAGGAAGATGCTCCCCCTCCAGGCGGGGGAGACAAGAAAAGGAAGGCCGCCCCAACTGGGGGGGCGAAGGGTCCAAGAAGGGAAGGACTCTCCTTCCGGACAATTCCACCGCCGCCGACGAAGGCGAAGACGAGTGGTTGCCCAGGGCCAAGCCCCTGGGGAGATCGTAATTATTCGGATACCAGAGTAACCCATAGCATTCCTTTGTCGCACTAATTTCCCTAACGCCTAACATAATTATGCAGGCCGCCACGAGCCAGTATCGATGTATCATCGGACAGCTCCCTGGGCTCGTCGGACATGGATAGCGATCCAGTCCCGACCGCCACCTCCCCTCATCCTGCTGACGACGCCGAGGTGCTGTCTCAAGAGGCACCGAGTCGAGGGGAGACAGTCCCGGAGGCGCCTCAAGGCGACCTTCAGGACTCCGGGAGCCGAGGGGACGGGGCCCCTGAGAGCTTCGAGTTCGGCCACCAGCCGAACACCGCGCCGGAACCTCCAGTGGTTCCGGGCTCGGGTAGGCGGCCTCCTTCTAAGAGGTGCAAAACGCCTGTGCCGGTAACCTCTGTCCATCCAGAGGCGCCGGACAATCTGCTGGAAGCGCTTCGTAGCGCTTCCATCGACGAGGAGCACCGTACTATTATGAGTGCGGTGCTCCAGAAGGTTCAGTCTGCCAAGAGCGGATTGACCGAAGCCTGTGCCAACCTTCTAACAGGCTTTGAGGTAAGTGTTTTAAAATGTAGTAAAAATATTACCGCATAGACAGTAGCCCCTGATGCTTTGTTCGTTGTTCACAAAGAAAAGCCGAACAGAGGATCAAATAATATTGTAGGAGTCTAATATAAGTATGTCAATATGCATATGCAGGCTTCGCTGCTGGCGTCCGCCGCACTGACTGCGGAGGTCGCCGTACTGAAGCAGGACCTCGAGGGGTCTAGGAAAGAGCTCGGCCTTGCCAAGAGGCAGCTCGAGGAGAACAAGGGTAAGTAATACCCTGTCTATAGATATGTATATATAAAAGAAGACGCGGTTGCAAAATGACAGGATCATCGTATATTTGCCAGCGGCCACAACCGAGGTGGCGACCCTGAAGCAAGCGCTAACCAAGGTCGAAGATAAAGTGGCCAAGGAGCGCACCGAGCGGGAAAAACAAGAGGCTCAGGTGGGTGAGGTGCAGCAAGAGCTCTAGGCTCTCGTAACGAAGCACGAGGCGTTGGAGCTTGACTCGAAGAAGCGAGAGTCTGAGCTTGCCGCGGCCCTCGAGAGCGCAAAAAGTGCCAAGGCCGAAGCCCAAAAGGCCCTTCAGGAGATCAACGCAATGAAGAAGATAGTGGCGGGTAAGGCTTTCTATATGCAAAGCAAGCATCTAAAAGTAAATTACCAATTACTTACCCGAATCTGGACCTCTCCAGGAGCATTCGCAGATTTGCCCCGCAGTGTGTCCGATGCTGCCCAATTTTACCAGGCCGAGGGTGGAAGCTTAACAGAGAAGTTGTTCTGGTCTCACTATACTGAGGCCGAACACCCGGTGCCAATGAGCGACCAGCTAAAACAGATGCTCGAGCTACATAAGGCAGCCGAGCAGGCCATGAAGGGCTTTATAGTCTGGCTGTCGCCTGGCGACGCTCTTCCGAACAGCTTCTTCGGCCTGGTGAGGCGGCTTGTGGATGCCTGCCCGCGGCTGGAGGTCGTCAAGCGATCCGTCTGCATTGAAGGTGCACGCCGGGCTTTTGCCCGTGTGAAATTGCAGTGGGTCAAGCTAGACGCTGTGAAGCTGATCAAGGAAGGGCCGCCGGAGGGCAAGGAGCACCGCCACCCCAAGATGTACTACGAGGGTGTTCTACCGGGTGCCCGTCTCATAGAGGACGAGTGTTCAAAAGATGTAATATTTGAGTAAACTTGCTCGTGTGATCCTGTATGATGAAAACTTGTTTCATATGCGTTATGCAATGCTTGTGTCAATTTAAAATATTACCTTCTATTTGGCAGTTTATCCAATCTGAGAGATGGCTAGTCCTCGGCTTCTGCCCCCATGCCACGAGTGCTGGGGTGTTTGGGATAAATCTGAGCACTCTTGTTCCCATGTTTGGGTCCTTCGAGGCAGGTGCTCAACACAATGAACGAGGCAACCAGACTAATAATAGTTTATCACTCTCACTTAGCCATAGAATTCTATAATTTAAATTTCGGCGAAGCCCCTGGTATTCGGAAGGCCGAATTTGGGGCGCGATACACGCCTTTAAGACGGACAGGGCCGGCCCCTCGCCCTAAGAGGCATAAGTCTTTAGGGACTCGAAAACCTCGCCGAACAGCGACCAGTCTCTCGCCTTATCATGACAGTCAGTTTTAGCTTTCTCTACTAAGGTGCTAAGCACGGCAGAACCGGGGCAAAATCGCAGTAGTTCTCCTAGCGCTACCTTAGCCGATAGAGTGGAACGTAAGGTACCAAAACATAGGAGCCGGGCAAACCCAACATTTGACCAAAGACATGATTCGGAGCTGATGCATATAATGCTATAAGTTCGGGGTGCCGCACTTGTGAAAGTGTTCGGACTTTTCACACCGCATTGTGGGGTACATAAGCCCCTGGTGTATTGGCCGTACCAGAGTGTACGGTTGCAAGGCGTCATTAATGAACACACACACACACACACACACACAGATATATATATATATATATATATATATATATATATATATATAACAAGAATGCAATAATAGTCGTAATGTCATGCATTGTTTATTCAAAAAATTGCGTTAAAGCAGAGTGATACAGATAGTGCAATAAGCAAAGAGTAGGACTATGTCCCTTCCAAGGGCAAGCTGAGGAATGATATTAAATCGAATATTTCGCTCGTTACTGTAATCCACCTGGGAATTTTGTGGTATGACGTAGTTGTCTGCCTCCTTGGTTGCTGCATCATGTGTTCGACAATAGTGCTGCCGGACAGTGTTTCCAGAGATTAAGGTCCTGAAAAAGAGAAAAATAACCAAACGGGAAGCCCCTAGTGTGGTTTAAGCCGTGTCTTGGGGCGTGCCGCAGTTGTGCCCCCTCCCCACCTGTGCCCATGGTATTTTTAATGCGTAATTATGTACGCGTGGCACGAGTTTCGCCGTTGGGATGGGATTGGGGTGGGCGCCGTATTGCTACGCGAGCTCAGATCACGCTAGGCGGTCTATTTGCTGATTGCTCCTAGCGCGCTTGAAGGTGTCTAGGCTTTGAAGCACCGAACTGGTTGATTGCCTTGAGAGGCTGCTTTGCGCTTCTGCTGCGAGGGCCGTGTTGTGCTCCTCTGTTCGGAGAGAGCGCTCTGTGTTTCCATTGACTATAATAACTCCGCGAGGTCCTGGCATCTTGAGCTTGAGGTATGCAAAATGTGGTACCACATTGAATCTAGCAAATGCGGTTCGCCCAAGCAGTGCATGATAACCACTGCGGAACGGGACTATATCGAAGATTAACTCTTCGCTTCAGAAGTTATCCGGGGATCCGAAGACCACTTCTAGTGTAATTGAGCTTGTGTAATGGGCCTCTACATCTGGAATGATGCCTTTAAAGGTCATTTTTGTGGGTTTGATCCTTGTGGGGTCTATACCCATTTTGCACACTGTGTCCTGATAAAGCAGGTTCAGGCTGCTGCCTCCATCCATAAGGACTCGAGTGAGGTGAAATACGTCAATGCTTGGGTCTAGGACCAGTGCGGCGAATCCGCCATGACGGATACTAGTGGGGTGGTCCCTGCGATCGAAGGTGATCGGACAGGAGGACCAAGGGTTGAACTTTGGGGCGACTGGCTCCAACGCATATACATCCCTGAGCGCACGCTTCCGCTCCCTCTTGGGGATGTGGCTTGCGTATATCATGTTCACCGTCCGCACTTGTGGGGGAAACCTCTTCTGTCCTCCGGTGTGTAGCTGCCGGGATTCCCCCTCGTCATCGCTATGCGGCCCCTTGTCCTTGTTTTCGGCAATTAACTTGCCGGCCTGCTTGAACACCCAACAATCCTTGTTGGTGTGATTGGCTAGCTTGTCTAGGGTGCCGTGTATTTGACACGAGCGATCGAGTATACGGTCCAAGCTGGACGGACCCGGCGTACTTTGTTTGAATGGCTTTTTCCGCTGACCGGGTTTAGAGCCTTTGAATCCGGCATTGACTGTCATATCCTCGGTATTTTCGCTGTTAATGTGGCGCTTATGTTTGTTGCGACGTGACCTTCTATTGCCGTCCTTGGTATCCGAAGTACCATTGTTCTTTGATATGTTATTACTACGAGCCAGCCAGCTGTCTTCTCCCGCGCAAAAGTGGGTCATGAGTGTCGTCAGGGCTGCCATCGATTTCGCCTTTTCCTGACCAAGGTGCCGGGCTAGCCATTCATCACGGATATTGTGTTTGAAAGCCGCTAGGGCCTCTACATCCGGACAGTCGACAATTTGATTTTTCTTTGTTAGCAACCGAGTCCAGAATTGCCTGGCCGATTCTTCTGGCTGCTGAATTATGTGGCTCAAGTCCTCGGCATCTGGTGGCCGCACATAAGTGCCCTGAAAGTTGTCGAGGAATGGGGCTTCCAGATCTTCCCAACAACTGATGGGCTCGGCTGGCAAGCTGTTAAGCCAATGCCGCGCTGGTCCCTTGAGCTTTAGTGGGAGGTATTTGATGGCATGTAAGTCGTCACCAAGGGCCATGTGGATGTTGAGGAGGGAATCCTCGATCCATATTGCGAGATCTGTTGTGCCGTCGTATGATTCAATATTTACAGGTTTGAAACCTTCTGGGATTTGATGATCCATTACTTCGTCTGTGAAGCATAAGGGCTGTGCGGCACCTCTGTATTGGGCTATATCACGACGCAGCTCGAATGGGTCTTGCCCGCTATGTTCGGCCCGACCGGATTTGCTTTTACTGTATCCGGCGTGACGTTTATCGTCTCGCAGAGTGGCGCGCCCTCGTGATCTATAGATCGATCTTGCATGCTTTGCTTTGTCCTCCAATATGTCTCGCAGGTCTGGCGTATCTCCCCATGCCTTTTTATTTGAATGGCGTCGGGGTGGAGGCTGAGTTTTTGGCTGGAATGCCTCTCTATCGCGGCCACGAGGTGGCCGATCAGCCGTATCATACGCTTCTTCCTCCAGTCGGGGTAGTAACCTGCACTTTGGGTAATTCTTGGAGGGGCGCTCGAGTTTATATTCCTCGGCCGCGAGGACTTCAGTTCATCTGTTAGCTAGCAGATCTTGATCAGCTTGAAGCTGCTGCTGCTTTTTCTTCAGGCTATTTGTTGTGGCCATAAGCCGGCACTTGAAGCGCTCTTGTTCGATGGGATCCTCTGGTACAGCGAATTCATCGTCGCCGAGGCTTGCCTCGTCTTCGGAGGGGGGCATGTAATTGTCATCCTCCTCCTCTCCATCTGCCGCTCTCTCAGGAGGGCTGGCTCCTCCATCCTCCTGCTCTAAATCTTGCTGGAGGGGATTGTTGTTGTCTTCGGCACTATCTGGACTGTTATTATCTCCTGTGCCGGTATCACCACTTTTGCTTTGGTGGGACTTAGAGCGGTGCCGCTGACGTCGGTGCTTGGGTTGCTTCTTGGAGGGGTCATCCTCTGCTATCTCGTCGCCATTGCCTTCTTTGGGTGTATCCACCATGTATATATCGTATGATGAGGTGGCTGTCCAGTGCCCCTAGGCAATGGTTCCTCTTCGTCTCCCGCATCGTCGTCCATACCGTCGATGTCGAGCATGTCGGTTAAGTCATCTACAGTGGCTACTAAGTGGGTGATTGGTGGGTCGCGAATTTCTTCGTCGTCCGCATCCCAGTCTTGCCGGACATAGTTCGGCCAGGATCCTCCTGACAAGGAGAGAGACCTTAATGAGTTTAGTATGTCGCCAAAGGGCGAGTGCTGAAAAATATCCATGGAGGTAAACTCCATGATCGGTGCCCAATCGGATTCAATAGGAACGAGCGCAGGCGGTTCGGAGTCCGTGGCCGCAGAAGGATCTGGCAGTTTATCAACACGGCTCTTGTGTAAGGTAAGGTCGATGTTCGGCTTGATCCCCGCTAAGGGTAAGGCCTCCGTGGGGGGTCCATCCACTCGTCCGCGGAAGGCGCAACTGGCTCCAAATCGAGGGTCGGAGCGGCTAACGGTGCGATCTCCTGAACACTGTCCGATGGTAGAGCTAAATCGTACTCATCATGACCGCGTGACGCACAAGGCAGAGGCTCGAATCCGTCGAAGATCAAGTCTCTGCGGACATCGGCCGTGTGGTTTAATCTTCCAAACCTGACCTGGTGGCCAGGGGCGTAACTTTTGATCTGCTCTAGACGGCCAAGCGAATTGACCCGCAGTGCAAAGCCGTCGAACACGAAGATCTATCCGGGAAGAAAAGTCTCACCCTGGACTGCATTGCTATCAATGATAGTAGGAGCCATCAGGCCTAATGGCGACGGCACAGAGGAACTCTCAATGAAAGCACCAATGTCGGTGTCAAAACCGGCGGATCTCGGGTAGGGGGTCTCGAACTGTGCGTCTAGGTCGGATGGTAACAGGAGGCAGGGGACACAATGTTTTACCCAGGTTCGGGCCCTCTTGATGGAGGTAAAACCCAACGTCCTGCTTGATTAATATTGATGATATGGGTAGTACAAGAGTAAATCTACCACGAGGTCAGAGAGGCTAAACCCTAGAAGCTAGCCTATGGTATGATTGTATGTTCGTCCTATGAACTAAAACCCTCCGGTTTATATAGACAACGGAGAGGGTTAGGGTTACACAAGGTCGGTTACAAAGGAGAAGATATACATATCCGTATTGCCTAGCTTTCCTTCCACGCCAAGTAGAGTCCCATCTGGACACGAGACGAAGTCTTCAATCTTGTATCTTCATAGTCCAACAGTCTGGCCCAAGGATATAGTCCGGCTGTCCGGAGACCCCCTAATTCAGGACGCCCTCACTAAGGTCGTCCACTATGTATGCCAAAACTGGGGTAAAGACAACAGTTGCTACATCTCACACTGGTGCCCTGCACTAGTGAGCCGATGCAGCGAAAAAAATGAGGGACCCGGACTCCGGAGAACGTAGTTGCTCCGATGCCCAGTTCCTTCATGCCATAAAGATTTAGTATTTTACTACATGGCTGCTCGGATATGTGGACCAAAGTTGGATGCACAAACTGCTCAAGCGGTGCCAAATAATTTTCTAATGGCACCGCTGATGAGATGGCAACAATTTAAGATACTAGGTACAAATTGTGACACTGTCTTAGGATGCGTTTGGTTGAAGGTGTGGTATGAATGGGTTAGAACCGTGACAATGTCTGAATCACATCTAACAAATGATTTGTAACAATGAAAGAGGGTCTAACCTTCTCTGCACATGCCAGAAACTTCCTCCCACTGTCCACAGAATTAAATGCAACTAGCTTCACACATGGAGATTGATGGTGACAATGAGCAGATAGATCTTCATCAACCCCGCTCCATTCGTTGCCACTGATGGTCTTAGGGATCTACAAGAGGAAGAAATGACTCAAATTGACCGTCGGGTAAAAATCCTTCATTCCATGTCATAGCACGAGAGAGAGAAGAGAGGCATACCCGGGTGGTGAAGGAGTACTCACCGGAGGAGGAACAACTGGAGAGGTCTTTGAAGAAGACCATGGCGACCCTAGCGGTAGGATGTGAGACGGCGAGAGCGAGGAAGCGGCTATAGCTAGGCAAGGAAGGAAGGAAGGAGGAAACAAGGGGAAATGTGACTTGTGGTCAGGGAGAAAAGGGGGTGGGGAAGGGGATGGGGATAGATATTTTGGCGGTAGGCCAAAATTTTGGAAATGTGGAGGCAAACTTTGCGTGCAGTGCCGCCGGACGATTCACTTTGAACGATTATGTGCATCGCAAACGATTCTTCTGCTTGATGCGCATGGGATGAGTTTGATAATTCAAATTTTGGTGGAAATTTCCCTGGCTACGTCATTGCATAATTTAACATCGCTTGCTAATTTGGGCACACAAAAGAGCGTACAGCAGACAGACCACACTTACTAAATCGAGCAATTTTAGTAATTAAACAGAGCCAGTTGACCTAAACATTGCTCTAACAAAAGACCAGCATTAAAAACAAAGCCTAAGTATGCATAATTTTAACAAATCCACCGCCGTGATGGCCTATCCATCGCCGGTGTGAGATGAGACGTCGATGAGTTGTCCTGGCGACATGTCGCCGTTGGTGGACTCCGCGTCCCCCCTGCTGAAGCCGATCGCGTCCTCGTCCTTCGCGCCGCCCTCAAGGTTGTAGTACTTGTAGTAGTGCTTGCGCCAGAGCTCGCATTGGTACTCCACCGTCGATTCCTCGACGAACAGACTCTTCTCTACCTCGACCTCGGCCACGCGCAACTCCTCCTCCCGGCGCTCCTCGATCTCCTCCGCATCCTGCATCTCCAGCTCCCGCTCGGCGACCTCATGAGGAAGAAGGTGCTCCATGGCCACCGCCGCCTTTTCAGACATGGGTTGCATGCTGGAGTCCGAGGTGGCCTGGAATATCTTAGCGTGTGCATCCTCGATCTTGGCGTGGATAGGCTTGACCCGGGCCTAGGCGACATCAGCGACGTGGAAGGCAGCTCGAGCGCTCTCGGCGTTTGCAACCGCCATCGCAGCAGCAGCTGCAGCCATCTCGGCTGCTGCAGCTGCCCTGTCGGATGTCGCAGACGCCCTCTCAGCGGAAGCGATCGCGCTCAATGCGGATGCAGCAGCACTCTCGGCGTAGGCGGTCGCGCTCTC
>NC_041384.1:665806914-665885765 GCF_002162155.2 Triticum dicoccoides
GCATCGTATGGGCCTTCACAAAGCGTTTCCACGGCGTCATCTTTGCAAGAAGGGGGTGCGGGAATGGGGGTCGGGGTTCGTGGATTCGGGGGTTGGCGGCACTGGAGCAGACAAGCCGGCGACGCTTAAGGAGGAAGACTTAAATAGACCCAGATATTTTCATCGCAAACGGTTCCTAGAAAACAACCGTGTGTTATGATGTAGATAGCTGTGAAAGACGAATTTGGAGTATAGTGGCAACGAATGGTGTTTTAAATGTATGATAAATTTTATAGTACTAATACAACTTTCATGTCAAATTTTGGAAAATTTCAGGGGTCATTTGACCTTTTAAGACATTTAAGTGATTTTCTAGCCATTTAATGATTGTAATTGAAATTTGAACTACATGTACATGCAACTGCTAACTATAACGGTTTGAAAACTCATATTTTGTGTACTTGTGTGCGGTTTAATTCCATGTGTAGTAAATTGGAAGGAATTTTTAAACATATTGGTCTCAAGGCTATGACACAATTAAGCATGGAGTGACATGGCATTTTAATTCAAAAAAAATCAAAAACACATGAAACCTTGGTTGATGTAATGTCATGCCACCAAGATGATGTGGAAAAAATATTGGCATGTTTGACGAAAGTTTGGACACACACACCTCACAAACCGGAGCAACTCACTAGACAGCTCGTGGTTCCGAGAGGGAACAATGCATGTTTGATGACGAACGGGAGATAGCTTCCTCTTACGGCCTTCAATTTTTTCTATGTTTAACGTGCACTACTACAACTGTAATTTGAAATTTTGGAAAATTCTAGGGGTCATTTGACCTTTTAAAGACATTTAAGTGATTTTCTAGCCATTTAATTCAAATTTGAACTACATCTACATACAACGCCTAACCATAACGGTTTGACAAATCATATTTGTGTATTTGTGTGCGAGTTAATTCCATGTGCAGTAAATTAGAAGGAATTTTCAAACATATTGGTCTCAAGGCATGGGCACACATGCATGGAGTAGCATGGCATTTTAATTCGAAAAAAATAAAAAATTGTCAGAAAAACATAAACCTTGGTTGATTTAATGTCATGCCACCAAGATGATGTGGTTAAAAAATTGGCCTGTTCGACGAAAGTTTGGACACACACCCCTCACAAACCGGAGCAACTCACTAGAAGGCTCGTGGTTCCGAGAGGGAACAATGCATGTTTGATGACGAACGGGAGATAGCTTCCTCTTACGGCCTTCATTTTTTTCTACGTCTAACATGCACTACAACAACTGTAATGTGAATTTTTTTGAAATTCTAGGGGTCATTTGACCTTTTAAAGACATTTAAGGCATTTTCTAGCCATTTAATGACCGTAATTCCAATTTGAACTACGTCTACATCCAACGCCTAACCAAAACGGTTTGAAAAATCATATATGTGTACTTGTGTGCAAGTTAATTCCATGTGCAGTAAATTAGAAGGAATTTTCGAACATATTGGTCTCAAGGCATGGGCACACATGCATGGAGTGCCATGGCATTTTAATTCCAAAAAAATAAAAATGATTAGAAAAACATGAAACCTTGGTTGATTTAATGTCATGCCACCAAGATGATGTGGTAAAAAAATTGGCTTGTTTGACAAAAGTTTGGACACACACCCCTCACAAACCAAACCAACTCACTAGAAGGTTCATGGTTCCAAGAGGGAACAATGCATGTTTGATGACGAACAGGAGACAGCTTCCTCTTACGGCCTTTAATTTTTTTCTACGTCTAACATGCACTAATACAACTGTCATGTGAAATTTCTAAAAATTTCAAGGGTCATTTGACCGTTTAAAGACATTTAAATGATTTTCTAGCCATTTAATGACTGTAATTCAAATTTGAACTACATCTACATGCAACGCCTAACCATAACAGTTTGAAAAATCATATTATTGTGTACTTGTGTGCGATTTAATTCCTTGTGCAGTAAATTAGAAGGAATTTTCAAACATATTGGTCTCAAGGCATGGGCACACATGCATGGAGTGCCATGGCATTTTAATTCCAAAAAATTAAAAAAGATCAGAAAAACATGAAACCTTGCTTGATTTAATGTCATGCCACCAAGATGATGTGGTAAAAAAATTGGCTTGTTTGACGAAAGTTTGGACACACACCCCTCACAAACCGGAGCAACTCACTAGAAGGTTCGTGGTTCCAAGAGGGAACAACGCATGTTTGATGACGAACGGGAGATAGCTTCCTCTTACGGCCTTCAATATTTTTTCAACGTTTAACATGCACTAAGACAACTGTCATGTGAAAATTTGGAAAAATTTAGGGGTCATTTGACCTTTTAAAGACATTTAAGTGACTTTCTAACCATTTAATGACTGTAATTCAAATTTGAACTACATCTACATGCAACGCCTAACCATAACGGTTTGAAAAATCATATTTTCTGGGTACTTGTGTGCGAGTTAATTCCATGTGCAGTAAATTAGAAGGAATTTTCAAACATATTGGTCTCAAGGCATGGGCACACATGCATGGAGTGCCATGGCATTTTAATTCCAAAAAAATAAAAAAATGATTAGAAAAACATGAAACCTTGGTTGATTTAATGTCATGCCACCAAGATGATGTGGTAAAAAAATTGGCCTGTTTGACGAAAGTTTGGACACACACCCCTCACAAACCAGACCAACTCACTAGAAGGTTCATGGTTCCGAGAGGGAACAATGCATGTTTGATGACGAACAGGAGACAGCTTCCTCTTACAGCCTTTAATTTTTTTTCTACGTCTAACATACACAAATACAACTGTCATGTGAAATTTCTAAAAATTTCAAGGGTCATTTAACCTTTTAAAGACATTTAAATGATTTTCTAGCCATTTAATGACTGTAATTCAAATTTGAACTACATCTACATGCAACGCCTAACCATAACGGTTTGAAAAATCATATTATTGTGTACTTGTGTGCGAGTTAATTCCTTGTGCAGTAAATTAGAAGGAATTTTCAAACATATTGGTCTCAAGGCATGGGCACACATGCATGGAGTGCCATGGCATTTTAATTCCAAAAAATTAAAAAAGATCAGAAAAACATGAAACCTTGCTTGATTTAATGTCATGCCACCAAGATGATGTGGTAAAAAAATTGGCTTGTTTGACGAAAGTTTGGACACACACCCCTCACAAACCAGAGCAACTCACTAGAAGGTTCGTGGTTCCAAGAGGGAACAACGCATGTTTGATGACGAATGGGAGATAGATTCCTCTTACGGCCTTTAATATTTTTTCAACATTTAACATGCACTAAGACAACTGTCTTGTGAAAATTTGGAAAAATTTAGGGGTCATTTGACCTTTTAAAGACATTTAAGTGATTTTCTAACCATTTAATGACTGTAATTCAAATTTGAACTACATCTACATGCAACGCCTAACCATAACGGTTTGAAAAATCATATTTTCTGGGTACTTGTGTGCGAGTTAATTACATGTGCAGTAAATTAGAAGGAATTTTCAAACATATTGGTCTCAAGGCATGGGCACACATGAATGGAGTACCATGGCATTTTAATTCCAAAAAATTAAAAAATGATCAGAAAAACATGAAACCTGCTTGATTTCATGTCATGCCACCAATATAATGTGGTAAAAAAATTGGCCTGTTTGGCAAAAGTTTGGACACACACCCCTCAGAAACTGGAGCAACTCACTAGAAGGTTCGTGGTTCCGAGAGGGAACAATGCATGTTTGATGATGAACTGGAGATAGCTTCGTCTTACGAGCTTCAAATTTTTTTCTATGTTTAACGTGCACTAATACAACTGTCAGGTAAAATTTTGGAAAATTTTAGGGGTCATTTGACCTTTTAAAGACATCTAAGTGACTTTCTAACCAGTTAATGACCGTAATTCAAATTTGAACTACATCTACATGCAACACCTAACCATAACGGGTTGAAAAATCATATTTTTGTGTACTTGTGTGCAAGTTAATTCCATGCGCAGTGAATTAGAAGGAATTTTCAACCATATTGGTCTCAAGGCATGGGTACACATGCATGGAGTTCCATGGCATTTTATTTCCAAAAAATTAAAAAAATGACCAGAAAAACATGAAACCTTGCTTGATTTAATGTCATGCCACCAAGATGATGTGGTAAAAAATTGGTCTGTTTGACGAAAGTTTGGACACACACCCCTCACAAACCAGAGCAGCTCACTAGAAGGTCCGTGGTTTCAAGAGGGAACAATGCATGTTTGATGACGAATTGGAGATAGCTTTCTCTTACAGCCTTATAATTTTTTTCTACGTTTAACGTGCACTAATACGACTGTCATGTGAAAATTTGGAAAATTTCAGGGGTCATTTGACCTTTTAAAGACATTTAAGTGATTTTCTAACCATTTAATGATCGTAATTCAAATTTGAACTACATCTACATGCAAATCCTAACCATGACATTTTGAAAAATCATATTTTTGTGTACTTGTGGGTGAGTTAAAAAATCATCAGACAATGAAAATATTTGGTGTTCAAAAAACAAAATGTAAAGATCTGGCAAGACAACCGGCCCCCACACGATTGGCACTCTATCTCGCAGCTCGAGGTTTCGTAGGTGAGTGGCGGGGATCATTAATCAGACACAGTTCTGCATTGGAAACCATCAGCTATTATGTTCACACATGGATTTTGGCTATTATGTTCACACACGGATTTTGCTGCGGGAATCGCCTGGAAAAAGGAGGTGCCGGAGGTTTGGGAGCGGGCGCGTCGTCCTGCCGAGGAGGTGTACAAAGACGGGTACTTCGCGAGGAAGGTCATAGGCCCTGGGAGCCTCGTCGCTGCGTGGAGGTGGGCCGATAAGCTCCAGCGTGCCACCGACGAGGAGCTCCGGAGGACGCCCAACGAATGGCAAGATCGGCCGAGCGCATCCGCAAGCAAGAGGCAGATCGGTATGTCAAGCACTATGAGGCAAAGGAGGTGGAGTACTGCCTCCGCACTGGGAAGACGCCTTGCACCAGGGAGCTGCTCGCGAGGGGCTGCCGGAATACTGGCCGTAGGAGGGATTATTAGTTTTAGTATTGTTCGTTTTCAATTTTATGCACTTTACCTAGTAGTTAAGTATCATCACGTATATGTGATGATATTATATATATATTCTATGATGAAGTAATGCACATTTAATATATATATATATATATATTATGAATTCCATTTTCTATTTGTTTTTGTATACTAATTTGAATCTACCTGTTATCATCCAGATATACAGAATGGAAGGCGTATATACACACAATGAAACATAACATATAAGAATGGAAAATATACACACATTGAAACAAAACATAGAAGAATGGAAAATAGAGTACACATTGAAACACAACAATACTATGATTGTTGTGAATACATAGCTATCAACGTTGAAACGACTTTTCAAAATAAAACACGTCCATGAGACCATGACCAGTAGCTCTACCTGAACTCGTGCAGGTGTTCATCCAAGCGGTCGACATGCTCGCGGTACATCTGGAGCGCGATCTCGAGCTCCAAGTTTGCCATTTCATCAGAGATCATCAGCTCGAGGATGTGACGGCCATGTTCCTCTACCGCACCCAAGTGGACACCTGGGCCAAGAAGGCGGTCGAGCCTACGAACCAGCGTGTTGGCATCCAGCGGGCCGCGGACAAGGCGAACGGCCGCACCCATGCGAACGGCGCGGCGGGCATCCGGTGCAAGTACGGCGCGGTCGGCCTCTGGTGCAAGTACGGCGCTGAGGGCCTCTGATACGTCTCCAGCGTATCTATAATTTTTGATTGTTCCATGCTATTATATTATCTATTTTGGATGTTTATGGTCTTTATTCAACACTTTTATATTATTTTTGGGACTAACCTATTAACCCAGAGCCGAGTGCCAGTTTCTGCTTTTCCCTTGTTTCAGTGTTTCACAGAAAAGGAATTTCAAAGGGAGTCCAAACGGAATGAAACCTTCGGGAGTGTGATTTTTTGAACGAACAAGATCCAGGAGACTTGGAGTTGAAGTCAAGGAAGCTTCGAGGTGTCCACGAGGTAGGGAGGCGTGCCCCCCACCCTCGTGGGCCCCTCGTGGCTCCCCTGACCGACTTCTTTCGCCCATATATGTCCATATACCCTAAAAACATCGAGGAGCAGAATAGATCGGGAGTTCCGCCGCCAGAAGCATCCGTAGCCACCGAAAACCAATCTAGACCCGTCCTGGCACCCTGCCGGAGGGGCGAATCCCTCTCCGGTGGCCATCTTCATCATCCCAGCGCTCTCCATGATGAGGAGGGAGTAGTCCACCCTCAGGGCTCAGGGTATGGACCAGTAGCTATTTGTTTGATCTCTCTCTCTCTCTCTCTCGTGTTCTAGAGTCGGCATGATCTTGATGTATCGCGAGCTTTCCTATTATAGTTGGATCTTATGATGTTTCTCCCCCTCTACTCTCTTGTGATGAATTGAGTTTTCCCTTTGAAGCTATCTTATCGGATTGAGTCTTTAAGGATTTGAGAACACTTGATGTATGCCTTGCATGTGCTTATCTATGGTGACAATGGGATATCACGTGATCCACTTGATGTATGTTTTGGTGATCAACTTGTGAGTTCCCTCATGAACTTATGCATAGGGGTTGGCACACGTTTTCGTCCTGACTCTCCGGTAGAAACTTTGGGGCACTCTTTGAAGTTGTTTGTGTTTGTTGAATAGATGAATATGAGATTGTGTGATGCATATCGTATAATCATACCCACGGATACGTGAGGTGACATTGGAGTATCTAGGTGAAATTAGGATTTTGGTTGATTTGTGTCTTAAGATGTCATTCTAGTACGAACTCTAGGATAGATTGAATGGAAAGAATAGCTTCATGTTATTTTACTAAGGACTCTTGAATAGATCGATCATAAAGGATAACTTTGAGGTGGTTTCGTGCCCTACAATAATATCTTCGTTTGTTCTCCGCTATTAGTGACTTTGGAGTGACTCTTTGTTGCATGTTGAGGGATAGTTATGTGATCCAATTATGTTATTATTGCTGAGAGAACTTCCACTAGTGAAAGTATGAAACCTAGGCCTTGTTTCAACACATTGCAATACCATTTGTGCTCACTTTTATCATTAGTTACCTTGCTGTTTTTATATTTTCAGATTACAAAAACCATTATCTATTATCCATATTGCACTTGTATCACCATCTCTTCGCCGAACTAGTGCACCTATACAATTTATCATTGTATTGGGTGTGTTGGGGACACAGGAGACTCTTTGTTATTTGGTTGCAGGGTTGCTTGAGAGAGACCATCTCCATCCTACGCCTCCCACAGATTGATAAACCTTAGGTCATCCACTTGAGGGAAATTTGCTACTGTCCTACAAGCCTCTGCACTTGGAGGCCCAACAACGTCTAAAAGAAAAAGGTTGTGTAGTAGACATCAAGCTCTTTTCTGGTGACGCTGTCGGGGAGGTTAGCGATTGAAGGTATATCTTTAGATCTTGCAATCGAATCTTTTAGTTTCTTGTTTTATCACTAGTTTAGTCTATAAAATAAAATTACAAAACAATATGGAATTAAGGGTACCTCATATGCTTCATCTTTTTAATATCTATCATGAAAATAAGGATTCCGATAATTGTGCTCAAGTGCTAGAAGAAGAATGCATTAGAATGTTTGGAACTAAATATTTGAATGATGAGCATGATTGCAATGTTGTTAGTATGAATTCCTTGAATATCCATGATGCTAATGATATGCAAAGCCACAAGCTTGGGGATGCTATGTCTGATGAAGATGATATTTTTTGTCCCCCAAGTTCTGATGAGCAAATTTATTATGATGAAAGCATTCCTCCAATTTATGATGATTATATTTATGAAAGTGGATTTGGAGAGGTCATGACTTTATTTAGTGATGAATCCATTATTTCGGAAGAAGTTCCAATTGATTATGAGAACAAAGTTGCTATCTATGATGATTATTGTGATGACATGTATGCTATAAAGATTAATGATAACCATGAAACTTGTCATCATGATTTTAGTTTTCAATTGGATTATGCCTCATATGATAGTTATTTTGCTGAGTTTGCTCCCACTACTATTCATGAGAAGAAGTTTGCTTATGTCGAGAGTAATAAAAAATTTATGCTTGTAGATCATGAAAAGAAGGATTTAGGTGCTGGTTATATTGTTGAATTCATTCATGATGCTACTAAAAATTATTATGGAGGAAAATATGCTTGTAGGAATTGCAATAGTATCAAGTTTCCTCTCTATGTGCTTAAAACCTTGAAGTTTTGCTTGTTTTACCTTCATATGCAAGTTGATGCTTGTTCCCATGCTACCTCTTGAGCACTGCATTTGTTTTCCCCGAAGAGGAAGGGATGATGCAGAAAAGTAGCGTAAGTATTTCCCTCGGTTTTTGAGAACCAAGGTATCAATCCAGTAGGAGGCTACGCACGAGTCCCTCGCACCTGCACAAAACAAATAAATCCTCGCAACCAACACAAATAGGGGTTGTCAATCCCTATAGGGCCACTTACGAGAGTGAGATCTGATAGATATGATAAGATTATATTTTTGGTATTTTTATGATAAAAGATGCAAAGTAAAATAAAGGCAAAGTAAATAGCTAAGGAAATAACTAAGTAGTAGGAGATCAATATGATAAAGATAGACCCGGGGCCATAGGTTTCACTAGTGGCTTCTCTCGAGAGCATAAGTATTCTATGGTGGGTGAACAAATTACTATTGAGCAATTGACAGAATTGAGCATACTCATGAGAATATCTAGGTATGATCATGTATATAGGCATCACGTCCGAGACAAGTAGACCGATTCCTGCCTGCATCCACTACTATTACTCCACTCATCGACCGCTATCCAGCATGCATCTAGAGTATTAAGTTAAAAATAGAGTAACGCCTTAAGCAAGATGACATGATGTAGAGGGATAGACTCATGCAATATGAAGAAAACCCCATCTTGTTATCCTCGATGGAAACAATACAATACATGCCTTGCTGCCCTTACTGTCACCGGGAAAGGACACTGCAAGATTAAACCCAAAGCTAAGCACTTCTCCCATTGCAAGAAAGATAAATCTAGTAGGCCAAACCAAACTGATAATTCGAAGAGACTTGCAAAGATAACCAATCATACATAAAATAATTCAGAGAAGATTCAAATATTATTCATAGATAGACTTGATCATAAACCCACAATTCATTGATCTCAACAAACACACCGCAAAAAGAAGATTACATCGAATAGATCTCCTCAAGAGAGGGTGAGAACATTGTATTGACATCCAAAAAGAGAGAAGAAGCCATCTAACTACTAACTATGGACCCGTAGGTCTGAGGTAAACTACTCACACTTCATCGGAGAGGCAATGGTGTTGATGTAGAAGCCCTCCATGATCGATGCCCCCTCCGGCGGAGCTCCGGAACAGGCCCCAAGATGGGATCTCGTGGATACAGAAAGTTACAGCGGCGGAATTAGGGTTTTGGCTCCGTATCTGATCGTTTGGGGGTACGTGAATATATATAGGAGGAAGGAGTACGTCGGTGGAGCAACAGGAGGCCCACGAGGGTGGAGGGCGTGCCTAGTGGGGGTGGGCGCGCCCCCCTACCTCGTGGCCTCCTGTTTTATTTCTTGACGTAGGGTCCAAGTCTCTCTGGTCTTATTCGTTGAGAAAATCACGTTCCCAAAGGTTTCAGTCCGTTTGATATTCCTTTTCTTCGAAACCCTAAAACAGGCAAAAACAGCAATTCTGGGCTGGGCCTCCGGTTAATAGGTTAGTCCCAAAAATAATATAAAAGTGGATAATAAAGCCCAATAATGTCCAAAATAGTAGATAATATAGCATGGAGCAATCAAAAATTATAGATACGTTGGAGACGTATCAGGCAGCTGGGATTCTAGGCTGGAAAACGAGCAAATATTATAGACCTATTCTGCACAGCTCCAAAAGTCCTGAAACATCGCGGAAGTTATTTCTAGAATATATATAAAATACTTAGCACAAGAAGTACCAGAGGGGGGCCACTCACCAGCCACGAGGGTGGGGGGCGCGCCCTACCCCACTAGGCGCGCCCCCTGCCTCGTGAGCCCCCTGGTGGCCCTCTGATGCCCATCTTCTGCTATATGGAGTCTTTCATTGAGAAAAAAATGATAAGCAAGCTTTCGGGACAAGACTCCGCCGCCACAAGGCGGAACCAATCTAGGGCTCCGGCGGAGCTGTTCTGCCGGGGAAACTTCCCTCCCGGAGGGGTAAATCATCGCCATCGTCATCACCAACACTCCTGTCATCGGGAGAGGGCAATCTCCATCAACATATTCATCAGCACCATCTCATCTCAAAACCCTAGTTCATTTCTTGTATCAAATTCTTGTCTCTAAGTCCGGGATTGGTGCTAGTGGGTTGCTAGTAGTGTTAATAACTCCTTGTAGTTGATGCTGGTTGGTTTAATTGGTGGAAGATCATATGTTCAGATCATGTATGCATATTAATACCCCTCTGATTATGAACATGTTTATGCTTTGTGAGTAGTTACTTTTGTTCTTGAGGACATGGGAGAAGTCTTGCTATTAGTAGTCATGTGAATTTGGTATTCCTTCGATATTTTGATGAGATGTATGTTGTGTCTCCTCTAGTGGTGTTATGTGAACGTCGACTACATGACACTTCACCATTATTTGGGCCTATAGGAAGGCATTGGGAAGTAATAAGTAGATGATGGGTTGCTAGAGTGACAGAAGCTTAAACCCTAGTTTATGCGTTGCTTCGTAAGGGGCTGATTTGGATCCATATGTTTCATGCTATGGTTAGGTTGACCTTAATACTTTTGTTGTAGTTGCGGATGCTTGCAATAGAGGTTAATCATAAGTGGGATGCTTGTCCAAGTAAGGGCAGCACCCAAGCACCAGTCCACCCACATACCAAATTATCAAAGTACCGAACGCGAATCATATGAACATGATGAAAACTAGCTTGACGATATTCCCATGTGTCCTCGGGAGCGCTTTACATCATATAAGAGTTTGTCCAGGCTTATCCTTTGCTGCAAAAAGGATTGGGCCACCTTGCTGCACCTTATTTACTTTTGTTACTTGTTGCTCGTTACAAATTATCTTATCACAAAACTATATGTTACCACTTATTTCAGTACTTGCAGAGAATACCTTGCTGGAAACCGCTTATCATTTCCTTCTGCTCCTCGTTGGGTTCGACACACGTACTTATCAAAAGGACTACGATAGATCCCCTATACTTGTGGGTCATCAAGACTCTTTTCTGGCACCGTTGCCGGGGAGTGAAGCGCCTTTGGTAGGTGGAATTTGGTAGGGAAAATTTAATATAGTGTGCTGAAATTTACTGTCACTTGTTAGCATGGAAAGTAATCCTCTGAGGGGCTTGTTTGGGGTATCTTCACCCCGACCAGTAGAGCAAAGAGTTTCTCCTCAACCTACTGAAAATAAAAATGAAAATGCTTGCTTTGAAGTTCCTGCGGGTATGATAGAAAAACTGCTAGTTAATCCTTTTTTAGGAGATGGAACAAAACATCCTGATGAACATCTGATATATCTTGATGACGTTTGTGGATTATTTAAGATGAACATCTGATATATCTGATATATCCAGAGATATTGTTAAGAAGAAGGTCTTCACTTTATCTTTGAGGGGAGATGCATCGACATGGTATAGGCTATGTGATGATATGGGGTCTTGGAATTACAAACGATTGAAATTGGAATTTCATCAGAAGTTTTATCCTATGCACCTTGTTCATCGTGATCGCAATTACATATATAATTTTTGGCCTCGCGAAGGAGAAAGCTTCACTCAAGCTTGGGGGAGGCTTAAATCAATGTTATATTCATTCCCCAATCATGAGCTCTCAATAGAAATGATTATTCAAAACTTTTATGCTCGTCTTTCTGGTAACAATCGCACCATGCTTGACACTTCTTGTGCTGGCTCTTTTATGATGAAGACTATTGAATTCAAATGGGATTTATTGGAAAGAATTAAACGCAACTCTGAAGATTGGGACCTCGACAATGGTAAGGAGTCAGGTATGATACCTAGTTTTGATTGTGTTAAATCTTTTATGGATACCGATATTTTTCATAAATTTAGCACTAAATATGGACTTGACTCTGAGATAGTAGCTTCTTTCTGTGAATCTTTTGCAGCCTATGTTGATCTCCTCAAGGAGAAGTGGTTTAAATATCTTCCTCCCATCGAAGTAAAAGTAGTTGCACCTATTAAAGTTGAAGAAAAGACTATCACTTATAATGATCCTATTGTTCGTACTTCTTATGTTGAGAAACCACCTTTCCCTGTTAGGATAAAGGATCATGCTAAAGCTTCAACTGTGGTTCGTAAAAGCAATATTAAAACATATACACCTCCTGATCAAGTTAAAGTTGAACCTAATATTGCTATCGTCAAAGATCTCTTGTCTGATAATATTGATGGGCATGTTATTTGTTTCTGTGATGAAACTGCTAGAATTGCTAAACCCCGTGATAAAGATAAACCTAGACCTGTGGTAGGCATGCCTGTTATTTCTCTTAAAATAGGAGAATATTGTTATCATGGCTTATGTGATATGGGTGCTAGTGCTAGTGCAATACCTTATTCCTTATACAAATAAGTTATGCATGATATTGCACCTGCTGAGATGGAATATATTGATGTCACAATTAAACTTGCCAATAGAGATACTATTTCACCAATGGGAATTGTTAGAGATGTTGAAGTCTTGTGTGGGAAAACTAAATATCCTGCTGATTTTCTTGTTCTGGGTTCCCAACAAGATAGCTTTTGTCCCATTATATTTGGTAGACCATTCTTAAATACTGTTAATGCTACATACATTGCAAAAGAGATGTTGTTACTATCGGTTTAGATGATATGACTCATGAATTTAATTTTTCTAAATTTAGTATACAACACCGTGAAGAAGAATTACCTAGTAAGGATGAAATTATTGGTCTTGTTTCTATTGCCGTACCTCCTAGTGATCCTTTAGAACAATACTTGCTAGACCATGAAAATGATATGTTTATGAAGGGAATTAGATGAAGTATTCTTTAAACAGGAACCTATTATGAAAAACAATTTACCTGTTAAAATCCTAGGGGATCCTCCTCCACCCAAGGGTGATCCCATGTTTGAGCTTAAACCGTTACCTGGTCCTCTTAAATATGCTTATCTTGATGAGAAAAAGATATATCCTGTTATTATTAGTGCTAACCTTTCAGAGGATGAGGAAGAGAGATTATAGAAAACACTAAAGAAGCTATTGGGTATACTCTTGATGATCTTAAGGGCATTAGTCCCACTCTATGTCAACATAAAATTAATTTGGAAAAGATGCTAAACCAGTTCATGATCATCAACGTCGGCTGAATCCTAAAATGAAAGAAGTGGTAAGAAAGGAGATACTAAAGCTCCTTGAGGCAGGTATAATTTATCCCGTTGCCGATAGTCAATGGGTAAGCCCTGTCCATTATGTCCCTAAGAAGGGAGGTATTACTGTTGTTCCTAATGATAAAGATGAATTGATTCCTCAAAGAATTATTACAGGTTATAGGATGGTAATTGATTTCCATAAATTAAATAAAGCTACTAAAAAGGATCATTACCCCTTACCTTTTATCGATCAAATGCTAGAAAGATTGTCCAAACATACACATTTTTGCTTTCTAGATGGTTATTCTGGTTTCTCTCAAATACCTGTGTCAGCCAAAGATCAATAAAAGACTACTTTTACATGCCCTTTTGGTACTTTTGCTTATAGACGTATGCCTTTTGGTTTATGTAATGCACCTGCTACCCAAAGATGCATGATGGCTATATTCTCTGACTTTTGTGAAAAGATTTGTGAGGTTTTCATGGACGACTTTTCCGTCTATGGATCTTCTTTTGATGATTGCTTGAGCAACCTTGATCGAGTTTTGCAGAGATGTGAAGAAACTAATCTTGTCTTGAATTGGGAAAAGTGCCACTTTATGGTTAATGAAGGTATTATCTTGGGGCATAAAGTTTCTGAAAGAGGTATTGAAGTTGATAAAGCCAAGGTTGATGCTATTGAAAAGATGCCATGGCCCAAGGACATCAAAGGTATAAGAAGTTTCCTTGGTCATGCCGTTTTTATAGGAGGTTCATTAAGGACTTCTCAAAAAAATCTCGGACTCTGACTAATTTATTACAAAAAGATATACCATTTGTATTTGATGATGATTGTGTAGAAGCATTTGAAATACTTAAGAAAGCATTGATCTCTGCACCTATTGTCCAGCCACCTGATTGGAATTTACCCTTTGAAATTATGTGTGATGCTAGTGATTATGCTGTAGGTGTTGTTCTAGGATAAAGAGTTGATAAGAAACTAAATGTTATTCAGTATGCTAGTAAAACTCTAGACAATGCTCAAAGAAATTATGCTACTACTGAAAAAGAATTCTTAGCAGTTGTATTTGCTTGTGATAAGTTTAGACCTTATATTGTTGATTCTAAAGTAACTATTCACACTGATCATGCTGCTATTAAATATCTTATGGAAAAGAAAGATGCTATACCTAGACTTATTAGATGGGTTCTCTTGCAACAAGAATTTGATCTGCATATTGTTGATAGAAAAGGAGCAGAGAACCCCGTTGCAGACAACTTGTCTAGGTTAGAAAATGTGCTTGATGACCCACTACCTATAGATGATAGCTTTCCTGATGAGCAATTAAATGTCATAAATGCTTCTCATACTGCTCCATGGTATGCTGATTATGCTAATTACATTGTTGCTAAGTTTATACCACCTAGTTTCACATACCAGCAAAAGAAAAAGTTCTTCTATGATTTGAGGCATTACTTTTGGGATGACCCACATCTTTATAAAGAAGGAGTAGATTGTGTTATTAGACGTTGTGTACCTGAGCATGAACAGGAATAGATCCTACACAAGTGTCACTCTGAAGCTTATGGAGGACACCATGCTGGAGATAGAACTGCACATAAGGTACTGCAATCTAGTTTTTATTGGCCTACTCTCTTCAAGGATGCCCGTAAGTTTGTTTTATCTTGTGATGAATGTCAAAGAATTGGTATAGTAAACGTCAAGAAATGCCTATGAATTATTCACTTGTTATTGAACCATTTGATGTTTGGGGCTTTGACTATATGGGACCTTTTCCTTCCTCTAATGGCTATACACATATTTTAGTTTCTGTTGATTACGTTACTAAGTGGGTAGAAGCTATTCCAACTAGTAGTGTTGATCACAACACTTCTATTAAAATGCTTAAAGAAGTTATTTTTCCAAGATTTGGAGTCCCTAGATATTTAATGACTGATGGTGGTTCACATTTTATTCATGGTGCTTTCCGGAAAATGCTTGCTAAATATGATGTTAATCATAGAATTGCATCTCCTTATCACCCTCAGTCTAGTGGTCAAGTCGAATTGAGTAATAGAGAGCTCAAATTAATTTTGCAGAAGACTGTTAATAGGTCTAGAAAGAATTGGTCCAATAAACATGATGATGCATTATGGGCCTATAGAACTGCATATAAAAATCCTATGGGTATGTCTCCGTATAAACTGGTCTATGGAAAAGCATGTCACTTACATCTCGAACTAGAACACAAGGCTCATTGGGATATTAAAGAACTTAATTATGATTTTAAACTTGCCGGTGAGAAGAGGTTATTTGATATTAGCTCACTTGATGAATGGAGAACCCAAGCCTATGAAAATGCCAAGTTGTTTAAAGAAAAAGTTAAAAGATGGCATGACAAAAGGACACAAAAGCATGAGTTTAATGTAGGTGATTATGTATTGCTATACAACTCTCGTTTAAGATTTTTTGCAGGAAAACTTCTCTCTAAATGGGAAGGTCCTTACATTAACGAGGAGGTCTACCGTTCTAGTGCCATAAAAATGAACAACTTCGAAGGCACAAATCGGAAGGTGGTGAACAGTCAAAGAATCAAACACTATATCTCAGGTAATCCCATAAATGTTGAAACCAATGTTATTGAAACCGTAACATTGGAGGAATTCATAAGGGACACTTTCTAGAATGTTTCAGACTCCGAAAAGGAATATGTGTGTGGTACGGTAAGTAAACCGACTCCAAAACAGTTTTTAAGGCAATATTTCTCCGTTTTAGAACATTTAGAAAAATAGAAAAATAAGTAGCAGTCCGGGAAGGACACTAGGGCTCCACGAGGTTGGAAGGCGCGCCCTACCCTACTGGGCACGCCCCCTACCTCGTGGGCACCTCGTGTGCTCTCCGGACTCCGTTTTCGTACACGACACGTATTTTGGTTCGTAAAAATTAATTATATAACCTCCCGGGGTTTTTGACTCCCGTATCACGCAAAAATCTCCTGTCTTTGTTTCGAGCTGTTTTTCTAACAGATCCAGGTCGTCATGTCATCTTCAAGTGCCCCCAAGGACTAGTTCTTCGAGAAGGTCATCAACCCCTACCTCGCAGAAGTGTTGCAACACCCTCAAACCATATAGATGCGTGAGGGGTTGTTGCACACCCGCGATGCTGAGGGACCAAGGAAGACCGGAAGCACGGAGGCCAGGCTCGAGGCATTGGAGCAAGAAGTTTTCAAGTGTCAGGAGATGGTGGAGCGTGGACTTGATTCCAATCACATTATGATCACGGAGTTCACCAACAACCACAAGCTGGATGTCAAGGACATTAGGGAGGCCATCTTCAAGCTTCATGAAAAAATCGAGCACCTCCAAGCCCAGATTTATGACCTGCAAAACCAAAACTGTGAGTATGAATATAGATTCAAGAGGATGAGTTTGGCTGCAGATTTAAGGTTTCAGGAGACTCGATCATCCTTCTATGATGGTGAGCCTATGCCCTGGAAGAAGGACAACAAGCCTACGCCATCAACAAAATCACCACCGTCTCCACCAACAAAGAAGAATTGAGTATCTGGTATGGGCACTCCACTTGGCAACTGCCAAGCTTGGGGGAGTGCCCCGGTATCGTATCACCATCACTTTATCTTTATGTTTTTCTTAGTTTGATCCTTTTGGTAATATCTTGATCTAGTAGAATAAAAGTTCTTAGTGTGATCTAGTTGTGAGTTTTGCTTTATTATCCTTCTATGTAATCGAGTATGTGAGCTATATAATAAAGATTAGTGTTGAGTCAAGGGCTTGATTATTTTGCCATGATCCTAAGTGAATAAATGAAAAGAGAAAGAAATAAAAAGAAAGAAAGAGATCATGTGAGTCTTATGGAGAGTAATGAGCTCACATAGAAAAGTATGATGAATAAAAGTTGTTGAGGGTTGACAAACACAATTTTGGTCATCGTTGCAATTAATAGGAAGTAATAAAGAAAGAGAGGTCTTCACATATAAATATACTATCTTGGACATCTTTTATGATTGTGAGCACTCATTAAAATATGACATGCTAAAGAGTTGACATTGGACAAGGAAGACAACGTAATGGGTTATATTTTCTTACATCTGAGATGAATTATATTGTCTTGGATCTTCCAACATGATGAGCTTGCTTTTCCACCTCATGCTATCCAAATTCATTGCACCAAGTAGAGATACTACTTGTGCTTCCAAATACCCTTAAATCAGTCTTGCCATAAGAGTCCACCATATCTACCTATGGATTGAGTAAGATCCATCAAGTAAGTTGTCATCGGTGCAAGCAATAAAAATTGCTCCCTAAATATGTATGATTGATTAGTGTGGAGGAAATAAGCTTTATACGATCGTGTGATATGGAAGTAATAAAAGCGGCAGACTGCATAATAAAGGTCCATATCCCAAGTGGAAATATAAAGTGACGTTTTTTGCATTAAGATTTTGTGCATCCAACCATAAAAGTGCATGACAACCTCTGCTTCCCTCTGCGAAGGGCCTATCTTTTACTTTTATCTCCTACATTGCATAAGAGTCGTGGTGATCTTCACCCTTCCTTTTTACATTTTATCCTTTGGCAAGAACAATATGTTGGAAAGATCCTGGTATATATGGCTAATTGGATGTGAGTTTTCATGAACTATTACTGTTGACATTACCCTTGAGGTAAAATGTTGGGAGGCAAAACTATAAGCCCCTATCTTTCTCTGTGTCCGATTAAAACTCCATACCCATAAGTATTGCGTGAGTATCAGCAATTGTGAAGAATTATATGATAGTTGAGTATGTGGACTTGCTGAAAAGCTCTTATACATTGACTCTTTCATATCTAATGATAAATCGCAATTGCTTCAATGACTGAGACTGTAGTTTGTTAGTTTTCAATGAAGTTTACGATTCATACTTGATATTGTGATTGAATTATTACTCTAACATTAGAGATTATATGACAAAGAATTATATGAGTTGTTTTTCTAAGAATGATCGTGATGCCCTCATGTCCGTAATTTATTTTTATCGACACCTCTATCTCTAAACATGTGGACATATTTTTCGATTTCGGCTTTTCGATTGAGGACAAGCAGGGTCTAAGCTTGGGGGAATTAATACGTCCATTTTGCATCATGCTTTTATATCAATATTTATTGTATTATGGGTTGTTATTACACATTATGTCACAATACTTATGCCTATTCTCTCTTATTTTACAAGGTTTACATAAAGAGGGAGAATGCCAGTAGCTGGGATTCTGGGCTGGAAAAGGAGCAAATATTAGAGCCTATTCTGCACAGCTCCAAAAGTCCTGAAACTTCACGGAAGATGTTTTCCAAATATATAAAAAATGCTCAGCGGAAGAAACTCACCAGGAAGGCACACCCTGCCCATGAGGGTGGGGGCGCGCCCTACCCCCCTAGAGGCGCCCCCTACCTCGTGGGCCCCCTGGTGGCCCTCCGGTGACCATCTTCTGCTATATGGAGTCTTTCGATGGGAAAAAAATCATAAGCCATCTTCCTGGACGAAACTTCGCCGCCACGAGGCGGAACCTTGGCGGAACCAATCTAGGGCTCTGGCAGAGCTGTTCTGCCGGGGAAACATGCCTCCCGGAGGGGGAAATCATCGCCATCGTCATCACCAACGCTCCTCTCATCGGGAGAGGGCAATCTCCATCAACATCTTCATCAGCACCATCTCATCTCAAAACCCTATTTCATCTCTTGTATCCAATTCTTGTCTCTATGTCCGGGATTTGGTGCTACTAGGTTGCTAGTAGTGTTAATTACTCCTTGTAGTTGATGCTAGTTGGTTTAATTGGTGGAAGATCATATGTTCAGATCCTATATGCATATTAATACCCCTCTGATTATGAACATGTTTATGCTTTGTGAGTAGTTACTTTTGTTCCTGAGGACATGGGATAAGTCTTGCTATTAGTAGTCATGTGAATTTGGTATTCGTTCGATATTTTGATGAGATGTATGTTGTCTCTCCTCTAGTGGTGTTATGTGAACGTCGACTACATGACACTTCACCATTATTTGGTCCTAGAGGAAGGCATTGGGAAGTAATAAGTAGATGATGGGTTGCTAGAGTGAAAGAAGCTTAAACCCTAGTTTATGCGTTGCTTCGTAAGGGGCTGATTTGGATCCATATGTTTCATGCTATGGTTAGGTTTACCTTAATACTTTTGTTGTAGTTGCGGATGCTTGCAATAGAGGTTAATCATAAGTGGGATGCTTGTCCAAGTAAGGGCAGCACCCAAGCACCGGTCCACCCACATACCAAATTATCAAAGTACCGAACGCGAATCATATGAACGTGATGAAAACTAGCTTGACGATATTCCCATGTGTCCTCGGGAGCGCTTTACATCATATAAGAGTTTGTACAGGCTTGTCCTTTCCTGCAAAAAGGATTGGGCCACCTTGCTGCACCTTATTTACTTTTGTTACTTGATGCTCGTTACAAATTATCTTATCTCAAAACTATCGTTACCACTTATTTCAGTACTTGCAGAGAATACCTTCCTGGAAACTGCTTATCATTTCCTTCTGCTCCTCGTTGGGTTCGACACTCTTACTTATCGAAAGGACTAGATAGATCCCCTATACTTGTGGGTCATCATACATCTTCACGATCGACCGATCCTTAGTACTGAACGTACGGCACCTCCACGTTCAGCACACGTTCAGCTCGGTGACGTCCCGCGAACTCACGATCCAATAGAGCTTGGGGAAGAGTTTCGTCATTACGACAGCGTGGTGACGATGTTGATGAAGCTACCGTCGTAGGGCTTTGCCTAAGCACCGCTACAGTATGATCGAGGTGGATTATGGTGGAGGGGTGGGCACCGCACACGGCTGGGGGAGATCAATGATCAACGTGTGTGTCTGTGAGGTGACCCCCTGCCCCCGTATATAAAGCAGCTAGGGGGAGGTGGCCGGCCAAGGAGGAGGGCGCACCAAGGGGGAGTCCTACTCCCACCGGGAGTAGGACTCCCCTTTTCCTAGTTGGAGTAGGAGAGGAGAAGGAAGGGAGAGAAGAGAGAAGAAAAGGGGGGTGCCCCCCTCCTTATCCAATTCGGACTAGAGGGGAAGGGGGCACGTGGCTGCCCTTGGCCGCCCCTCCTCTTCTCCCACGAAGGCCCATTAGGCCCTATATATGTTGGAAATATGCTGTCGTGATAATCGTTTATTATATTTCCTTGTTCATGATAATCGTTTATTATCCATGCTAGAATTGTATTGATAGGAAACTCAGATACATGTGTGGATACATAGACAACACCATGTCCCTAGTAAGCCTCTAGTTGACTAGATTGTTGATCAATAGATGGTTACGGTTTCCTAACCATGGACATTGGATGTCATTGATAACGGGATCACATCATTAGAAGAATGATGTGATGGACAAGACCCAATCCTAAGCATAGCACAAGATCGTGTAGTTCGCATGCTAAAGCTTTTCTAATGTCAAGTATCATTTCCTTAGACCATGAGATTGTGCAACTCCCGGATACCGTAGGAATACTTTGGGTGTGCCAAATATCACAACGTAACTGGGTGGCTATAAAGGTACACTACAGGTATCTCCGAAAGTGCCTCTTGGGTTGGCACGAATCGAGACTGGGATTTGTCACTCCGTGTGACGGAGAGGTATCTCTGGGCCCACTCGGTAGGAAATCATCATAATGTGCACAATGTGATCAAGGATTTTATCACGGAATGATGTGTTACGGAACGAGTAAAGAGACTTGCCGGTAATGAGATTGAACAAGGTATCGGGATACCGACGATCGAATCTCAGGCAAGTATCGTACCGCTAAACAAAGGGAATTGCATATGGGATTGATTAAGTCCTTGACATCGTGGTTCATCCGATGAGATCATCGTGGAACATGTGGGAGCCAACATGGGTATCCAGATCCCGCTGTTGGTTATTGACCGGAGGACGTCTCGGTCATGTCTACATGGTTCCCGAACCCGTAGGGTCTACACACTTAAGGTTCGATGACGCTAGGGTTATAGGGAATAGATATACGTGGTTACCGAATGTTTTTTGGAGTCCCGGATGAGATCCCGGATGTCACGAGGAGTTCCAGAATGGTCCGGAGGTAAAGATTTATATATGGAAAGTCCTGTTTTGGTCACCGGAAAAGTTTCGGGGTTTATTGGTAACGTAGAGGGACCACCGGGAGGGTCCCGGGGGTCCACCAAGTGGGGCCACAAGCCCCGGAGGGCTGCATGGGCCAATTGTGGGAGGGGACCAGCCCCAGGTGGGCTGGTGCACCCCCCCTCCCCCCACAAGGGCCCAAGGCGCCTCCAAGAGGGGAAGGGGGCAAACCCTAGGGCAGATGGGCCCTAAGGCCCACCCCAGGTGCGCCTCCCCCTCTCCCCCTTGTGGCCGCCACCCAGATGGGATCTGGGGGCTACCGCCACCCCTAGGGAGGGAACCCTATGTGGGGGGCAGCCCCTCCCCTTCCCCTATATATACTTGAGGTATTGGAGGCTGCAAGACACACGAGTTCCTCTCCTTCTCGGCGCAGCCCTACCCCTCTCCCTCCTCGTCTCTTGCGGTGCTTGGCGAAGCCCTGCTGGAGTACCACACTCCTCCACCACCACCACGCCGTTGTGCTGCTGCTGGATGGAGTCTTCCTCAACCTCTCCCTCTCTCCTTGCTAGATCAAGGCATGGGAGACGTCACCGGGCTAGACGTGTGTTGAACGCGGAGGTGCCGTCCATTCGGCACTAGGATCTCCAGTGATTTGGATCACGACGAGTACGACTCCTTCAACCCCGTTCTCGTGAACGCTTCCGCTTAGCGATCTACAAGGGTATGTAGATGCACTCTCCTTCCCCTCGTTGCTGGTTTCTCCATAGATAGATCTTGCTGACACGTAGGAAATTTTTTGAATTTCTGCTACGTTCCCCGACAGTGGCATCATGAGCTAGGTCTATTGCATAGATTCTATGCACGAGTAGAACACAAAGTAGTTATGGGCGTTGATTTTGTCAATTTACTTTCCGTTACTAGTCTTATCTTGATTCGACGACATTGTGGGATGAAGCGGCCCGGACCGACCTTACACGTACTCTTACGTGAGACTGGTTCCACCGACTGACATGCACTAGTTGCATAAGGTGGCTAGCTGGTGTCTGTCTCTCCCACTTTAGTCGGATCGGATTCGATGAAAAGGGTCCTTATGAAGGGTAAATAGCAATTGGCATATCATGTTGTGGTTTTTGCGTAGGTAAGAAACGTTCTTGCTAGAAACCCATAGCAGCCACGTAAAACATGCAAACAACAATTAGAGGACGTCTAACTTGTTTTTGCAGGGTATGCTATGTGATGTGATATGGCCAAGAAGAATGTGATGAATGATATGTGATGTATGAGATTGATCATGTTCTTATAATAGGAATCACGACTTGCATGTCGATGAGTATGACAACCGGCAGGAGCCATAGGAGTTGTCTTAATTTATTTATGACCTGCGTGTCAACATAAACGTCATGTAATTACTTTACTTTATTGCTAACCGTTAACTGTAGTAGTAGAAGTAATAAGTTGGCGAGACAACTTCATGGAGACACAATGATGGGGATCATGATGATGGAGATCATGGTGTCATGCCGACGACAATGATGATCATGGAGCCCCGAAGATGGAGATCAAAAGGAGCAATATGATATTGGCCATATCATGTCACTATTTGATTGCATGTGATGTTTATCATGTTTATACATCTTATTTGCTTAGAACGACGGTAGTAAATAAGATGATCCCTCATTAAAATTTCAAGAAAGTGTTCCCCCTAACTGTGCACCGTTGCGAAAGTTCATCGTTTCGAAGCACCACGTGATGATCGGGTGTGATAGATTCTTACGTTCACATACAACGGGTGTAAGCCAGATTTACACACGCGAAACACTTAGGTTGACTTGACGAGCCTAGCATGTACAGACATGGCCTCGGAACATAAGAGATCGAAAGGTCGAGCATGAGTCGTATGGTAGATGCGGTCAACATGAAGATGTTCACCGATGATGACTAGTCCGTCTAACATGATGATCAGACATGGCCTAGTTGACTCGGATCATGTAATCACTTAGATGACTAGAGGGATGTCTATCTGAGTGGGAGTTCATAAGATGAACTTAATTATCCTAAACATAGTCAAAAGGTCTTCGCATATTATGTCATAGCTCGCGCTTCAGTTCTACTGTTTAGATATGTTCCTAGAGAAAAATTAGTTGAAAGTTGATAGTAGCGATTATGCAGATAGTAGAAGGCTTATGTCCTTAATGCACCGCTCAGTGTGCTAAACCTCGAACGTCGTCTGTGGATGTTGCGAACATCGTACATACACATTTTGATAACTACGTGATAGTTCAGTTAGAGTTGAGGCGCCGAAGATGTTTTAAAACATCGCAAAACATACGAGATGTTTTGAGGGCTGAAATTGGGATTTCAGGCTCGTGCCCACGTCAAGAGGTATAAGACCTCCGACGATTTTCTTAGCCTGCATAATAAGGGAGAAAAGCTCAATCTTGAGCTTGTGCTCAGATTGTCTAAGTACAACAATCGCTTGAATCGAGTGGGAGTTGATCTTCCAGATGAGATAGTGATGGTTCTCCAAAGTCACTGCCACCAAGCTACTAGAGCTTCGTGATGAACTATAACATATCAGGGATAGATATGATCCTTGAGCTATTCGCGACACTGCGAAAGTAGAAATCAAAAGGGAGCATCAATCGTTGATGGTTAGTAAAACCACTAGTTTCAAGAAGGGCAAGGGCAAGAAAGGGATACTTCATGGAACAACAAATCAGTTGTTGTTCTAGTGAAGAAACCCAAAGTTGAACCCAAGCCCGAGACTAAGTGCTTCTGTAATAAGGGGAACAGCCACTGGAGCAGAATTACCCTAGATACTTGGTAGATGAGAAGGCTGGCAAGGTCGATAGAAGTATATTGGATATACATTGTGTACTTTACTTGTACTCCTAGTAGCACCATGGTATTAGATACCGGTTCGGTTGCTAAGTGTTAGCAAACTCGAAATAAAAGGTTGCGGAATAAACGGAGACTAGCTAAAAGGTGAGATGATGATATGTGTTGGAAGTATTTCCAACGTTGATCAAATATCGTATGCTCCCTCTACCATCGAGATTGGTATTAAAACCTAAATAATTGTTATTTGGTGTTTGCGTTGAGCATAGACATGATTGGATTATGTCTATCGCGATACGGTTATTCATTTAAGGAGAATAATGGTTACTCTGCTTATTTGAAATATACCATCCCGATCATAGTGATACACATTTTCATGCCAAAGGTATAAGATAGTAATGATAGTACCACCTACTTGTGGCACTGCCACGTAAGTCATATCGGTATAATACGCATGAAGAAGCTCCATGTTGATGGATCTTTGGGCTCACTCGTTTTGAAAAGTTTGAGACATGCGAACCATGTCTATTGGTGTATATGCATGAAGAAACTCCATGCAAAAGGACCGTTTGGACTCACTTGATTTTGAATCACTTGAGACATGCAAATCATACCACATGGGCAAGATGATTGAAAGCCTCGTTTTCAGTAAAATGGAACTAGAAAGCAACTTGTTGGAAGTAATACATTTTGATGTGTGCAGTCCAATGAGTGCTGAGGCTTGTAGTGGATATCGTTATGTTCTTACTTCACAGATGATTTGAGTAGATGTTGAGTATATTTACTTGATAAATCACGAGTCTGAATTATTGAAAGGTTCAAGTAATTTCAGGGTGAAGTTGAAAGATCGTCGTGACAAGAGGATAAAAGATCTATGCTATGATCATAGAGATGAATATCTGAATTACGAGTTTGGCACAGAATTAAGACATTGTGGAAATTGTTTCACAACTAATACAGCCTGGAACACCATAGTGTGATGGTGTGTCCGAACATCATAACTGCACCCTATTGGATATGATGCATACCATGATGTCTCTTATCGAATTACCACGATAGTTCATGGGTTAGGCATTAGAGACAACCACATTCACTTTAAATAGGGCACCACGTAATTCCGATGAGATGACACCATATGAACTATGGTTTAGAGAAACCTAAGTTGTCATTTCTTAAAAGTTTGGGGCTGCGACGCTTATGTGAAAAGTTTCAGGCTGATAAGCTCGAACCCAAAGCGGATAAATGCATTTTCATAGGACACCCAAAACGGTTGGGTATACCTCCTATCTCAGATCCGAAAGCAATAAGGGATTGTTTCTAGAATCGAGTCCTTTCTCGAGGGAGAAGTTTCTCTCGAAAGAATTGAGTGGGAGGATGGTGGAGACTTGATGAGGTTATTGAACCGTCTCTTCAACTAGTGTGTGGCAGGGCACAGGGAGTTGTTCCTGTGGCACGTACACCAATTGAAGTGGAAGCTTATGATAGTGATCATGAAACTTCAGATCAAGTCACTACCGAACCTCGTGGGATGACAAGGATGCATACTACTTCAGAGTGGTACGTAATCCTGTCTTGGAAGTCATGTTGCTAGACAACAATGAACCTACGAGCTATGGAGAAGCGATGGTGGGCCTGGATTCCAAAATGGCTCGAGGCCATATAATCCGAGAGAGGATCCATGTATGAAAACAAAGTGTAGACTTTGGCAGAATGGCTCGATGGTCGTAAGGCTATTGAGTATAGATGGATTTTAAAAGGAAGACGGACAATGATGGTAAGTATCACCATTAAGAAAGCTTGACTTGTCGTTAAGATGTTTTACGACAAGTTCAAGGAGTTGACTACGATGAGACTTTCTCACTCGTAGCGATGCTAAGAGTCTGTTGGAATTATATTAGTGATTACTGCATTATTTATGAAATCTTGCAGATAGGATGTCAAAACATTGTTTCCTCGACGATTTTTGAGGAAAGGTTGTATGTGATACAACCGGAAGGTTTTGTCAATCCTGAAAGATGCTAATAAGTATGCAAAGCTCCAGCAATCCTTCTAAGGACTGGAGTAAGCATCTTGGAGTTGGAATATACGCTTTGATGATGATCAATGATTTTGGGTTTATACAAAGTTTATGAGAAACTTGTATTTCCAAAGAAGTGAGTGGGAGCACTATAGAATTTCCGATGAGTATATGTTGTTAACATATTGTTGATCAGAAATGATGTAGAATTTCTGGAAAGCATGCAGAGTTATTTGAAAAGTGTTTTTCAATGGAAAACCTGGATTAGGCTACTTGAGTATTGAGCATTAAGATCTAGAAGGATAGATCAAAACGCTTAATAGTACTTTCAAATGAATACGTACCGTGACAAGATTTTGAAGGAATTCAAAAAGGATCGGCAAAGAAGGAGTTCTTGGCTGTGTTATAAGGTGTGAACATTGAGTAGGACTCGAAACCTGACCGCGGCAGAATAGAGAGAAAGGACGAAGATCGTCCCCTATGCTTTAGACGTAGGCTCTATAGTATGCTATGCTGTGTACCGCACCTGAAGAGTGCCTTGCCATGAGTCAGTCAAGGGGTACAAGAGTGATCCAAGAATGGATCACAGGACAGCGGTCAAAGTTATCCTTAGTAACTAGTGGACTAAGGAATTTTCTCGATTATGGAGGTGGTAAAAGAGTTCGTCGTAAAGGGTTACACTGATGCAAACTTTGACACTAATCCAGATTATTCTGAGTAGTAAACTGGATTCGTATAGTAGAACAGTTATTTGGAATAGCTCCAAATAGAACGTGGTAGCTGCATCTAGGAGATGACATAGAGATTTGTAAAGCACACACGGATCTGAAAGGTTCAGACCCGTTGACTATAACATCTCTCACAAGCATAACATGATCAAACCCAGAACTCATCGAGTGTTAATCACATGGTAATGTGAACTAGATTATTGACTCTAGTGAACTCTTTGGGTGTTAGTCACATGGGGATGTGACCTTGAGTGTTAATCACATAGCAATGTGAACTGGATTATTGACTCTAGTGCAAGTGGGAGACTGTTGGAAATATGCCCTAGAGGCAATAATAAATTAGTTATTATTATATTTCCTTGTTCATGATAATCATTTATTATCCATGTTAGAATTGTATTGATAGGAAACTCAGATACATGTGTGGATACATAGACAACACCGTGTCCCTAGTAAGCCTCTAGTTGACTAGCTCGTTGATCAATAGATGGTTAAGGTTTCCTGACCATGGACATTGGATGTCATTGATAACGGGATCACATCATTAGAAGAATGATGTGATGGACAAGACCCAATCCTAAGCATAGCACAAGATCGTGTAGTTCGCATGCTAAAGCTTTTCTAATGTCAAGTATCATTTCCTTAGACCATGAGATTGTGCAACTCCCGGATACCGTAGGAATACTTTGGGTGTGGCAAACGTCACAACGTAACTGGGTGGCTATAAAGGTACACTATATGTATCTCCGAAAGTGTCTATTGGGTTGGCACGAATCGAGACTGGATTTTGTCACTCCGTGTGACGGAGAGGTATCTCTGGGCCCACTCGGTAGGACATCATCATAATGTGCACAATGTGATCAAGGAGTTGATCACGGGATGATGTGTTACGGAATGAGTAAAGAGACTTGCCGGTAACGAGATTGAACAAGGTATCGGGATACCGACGATCGTATCTCGGGCAAGTATCGTACCGCTAGACAAAGGGAATTGTATACGGGATTGATTAAGTCCTTGACATCGTGGTTCATCCGATGAGATCATCGTGGAACATGTGGGAGCCAACATGGGTATCCAGATCCCGCTATTGGTTATTGACCGGAGGACGTCTCGGTCATGTCTGCATGGTTTCCGAACCCGTAGGGTCTACACACTTAAGGTTCGATGACGCTAGGGTTATAGGGAATAGATATACGTGGTTAACGAATGTTGTTCGGAGTCCCGGATGAGATCCCGGACGTCACAAGGAATTCCGGAATGGTCCGGAGGTAAAGATTTATATATGGGAAGTCCTGTTTCGGTCATCGGAAAAGTTTTGGGGTTTATCGGTAACGTACCGGGACCACCGGCAGGGTCCCGGGGGTCCACCAAGTGGGGCCACAAGCCCCGGAGGGCTGCACGGGCCAAGTGTGGGAGGGGACCAGCCCCAGGTGGGCTGGTGCGCCCCCCCACAAGGGCCCAAGGCGCCTCCAAGAGGGGAAGGGGCAAACCCTAGGGCAGATGGGCCCTAAGGCCCACCCCAGGTGCGCCTCCCCCTCTCCCCCTTGTGGCCGCCACCCAGATGGGATCTGGGGGCTGCCGCCACCCATAGGGAGGGAACCCTAGGTGTGGCACAGCCCCTCCCCTTCCCCTATATATACTTGAGGTATTGGAGGCTGCAAGACACACGAGTTCCTCTCCTTCTTGGCGTAGCCCTACCCCTCTCCCTCCTCGTCTCTTGCGGTGCTTGGCGAAGCCCTGCTGGAGTACCACGCTCCTCCACCACCACCACGCCGTTGTCCTGCTGCTGGATGGAGTCTTACTCAACCTCTCCCCTCTCCTTGCTGGATCAAGGCATGGGAGACCTCACCGGGCTATACGTGTGTTGAACGCGGAGGTGCCGTCCATTGGGCACTAAGATCTCCGGTGATTTGGATCACGACGAGTACGACTCCTTCAACCCCGTTCTCTTGAACGCTTCCGCTTAGCAATCTACAAGGGTATGTAGATGCACTCTCCTTCCCCTCGTTGCTGGTTTCTCCATAGATAGATCTTGGTGACACGTAGGAAATTTTTTGAATTTCTGCTACGTTCCCCGACAATATACTCCCCGGGGGGTTCCGGTAACCCCCCGGTACTCCGGTAAATGTCTGAAACCTTCCGGAACCTTTCCGGTATCCGAACATAGTCATCCAATATATCAATCTTTACGTCTCAACCATTTCGAGACTCCTTGTCATGTTTTTGATCATATCCGGGACTCCGAACAACCTTTAGTACATCAAAACACAAAACTCATATTACCGATCGTTATAGAACTTTAAGCATGCGGACCCTACGGGTTAGGGAACTACGTAGACATGACTGAGACATGTCTCTGGTCAATAACCAATAGCGGAACCTAGATGCTCATATTGGTTCCTACATATTCTACGAAGATCTTTATCGGTCAAACCGCATAACAACACAAAGTGTTCCCTTTTTCATCAGTATGTTACTTGCCCGAGATTC
Organism: Triticum dicoccoides; assembly: GCF_002162155.2. Classification (NCBI taxonomy): domain Eukaryota; kingdom Viridiplantae; phylum Streptophyta; class Magnoliopsida; order Poales; family Poaceae; genus Triticum; species Triticum dicoccoides. Next base: position 665,836,535 of record NC_041384.1, read on the forward strand.
GATCGTCGGTATCTCAATACCTAGTTCAATATCGTTACCATCAAGTCTCTTTACTCATTCTGTAATGCAACATCCCGCAACTAACTCATTAGTCACTTTGCTTGCAAGGCTTCTAGTGATGTGTATTACCGAGAGGGCCCAGAGATACCTCTCCGACAATCGGAGTGACAAATCCTATTCTTGATCTATGACAACTCCACGAATACCATCGGAGACACCTGTAGAGCACCTTTATAATCACCCAGTTACGTTGTGACGTTTAGTAGCACACAAAGTGTTCCTCCAGTATTCGGGAGTTGCATAACCGCATAGTCATAGGAACATGTATAAGTCATGAACAAAGCAATAGCAGTAAACTTAAACGATCAAGTGCTAAGCTAACAAATTGGGTCAAGTCAATCACATCATTCTCTAATGATGTGATCTCGTTAATCAAATGACAACTCATGTCTATGGCTAGGAAACTTAACCATATTTGATTCAACGAGCTAGTCAAGTAGAGGCATACTAGTGACACTCTGTTTGTCTATGTATTCACACATGTACTAAGTTTCCAGTTAATACAATTCTAGCATGAATAATAAACATTTATCATGATATAAGGAAATATATAATAACTTTATTATTGCCTCTAGGGCATATTTCCTTCACATCGAGCTAGCACAAGAAGGAGATGATGATCAGATGAACACGGACCACACTAGGGAACCGTTTCTGTTATTGTCTGTATTCGCACACATTTCTGATAACAGACATGTTTTCCGTGTATCACAAACATCTTATTATATTGAACCATTTATGTTCTCTTGCCTCAATGCAAACAGTTCATCCGAGTGAACCGCATGCCATATATCGCACACACCTTCATCTGGTTGCCCATTTCTTTTGTGTTGCCTAATCACAAAAAGTTCATCCAAGTGAACCGTATGCCGTATATAGCACACACCTTCATCTGGCTACCCGTTTCTTTTGTTCCTCCTCATCGCAAACAGTTAATTGAGCTGAACCGTATGCCCTGCATCACACACGCAACGAAAATCTGAATCGTGTTTGATGCATCCTCCATCGCAAATGTTTTGCACCTTTTTGACAGTTTTTTACATCACTGTTTGCGATTATGGCACCGCACACAGTTTTGTCGAAGGGTCTCTGATCGTTGTGTCGCGTTAGCAGTATCCTGCAGTAGTGCTAGTAGTTCTCTTGATTCCACTAATGACTGTCTTATCCAAGTTACACTTGAGCAATAAAATAGCTTATTGAAGGGAATTATAGAGAAAGGTGTTTACAAGAGCCTTCCAGGAAGTAAGCATTTTAGGAAATTGTACGAAGCAAGGAAGGCATTGGAAGAATCAAGGTGTTGGTTTTGAACGAAAGTTTAATGCCAATGGTGTTGAGTGCAAGAAGTGCCAGAGGGGGGCCACTCACCAGCCACGAGGGTGGGGGCGCGCCCTACCCCCCTAGGCGCGCCCCTGCCTCGTGGGCCCCCCTGGAGGCCCTCCGATGCCCATCTTCTGCTATATGGAGTCTTTCGTTGAGAAAAAAATGATAAGCAAGCTTTCGGGACGAGACTCCACCGCCACGAGGCGGAACCAATCTAGGGCTCCGGCGGAGCTGTTCTGCCTGGGACACTTCCCTCCGGGAGGGGGAAATCATCGCCATCGTCATCACCAACGCTCCTCTCATTGGGAGGGGGGCAATCTCCATCAACATCTTCACCAGCACCATCTCCTCTCAAACCCTAGTTCATCTCTTGTATCCAATTCTTGTCTCTAAGTCCGGGATTGGTACCTGTAGGTTGCTAGTAGTGTTGATTACTCCTTGTAGTTGATGCTAGTTGGTTTATTTGGTGGAAGATCATATGTTCAGATCCTATATACATATTAATACCCGTCTGATTATGAACATGAATATGCTTTGTGAGTAGTTACGTTTGTTCCTGAGGACATGGGAGAAGTCTTGCTATTAGTAGTCATGTGAATTTGGTATTCGTTCGATACTTTGATGAGATGTATGTTGTCTCTCCTCTAGTGGTGTTATGTGAACATCGACTACATGACACTTCACCATTATTTGGGCCTAGAGGAAGGCATTGGGAAGTAATAAGTAGATGATGGGTTGCTAGAGTGACAGAAGCTTAAACCCTAGTTTATGCGTTGCTTCATAAGGGGCTGATTTGGATCCATATGTTTCATGCTATGGTTAGGTTTACCTTAATACTTCTGTTGTAGTTGCTGGTGCTTGAAGTAGGGGTTAATCATAAGTGGGATGCTTGTCCAAGTAAGGACAGCACCCAAGCACTGGTCCACCCACACATCAAATTATCAAAGTACCGAACGCAAATCATATGATCGTGATGAGAACTAGCTTGACGATAATTCCCATGTGTCCTCGGGAGCACTTTCTTCTATATAAGAGTTTGTCCAGGTTTGTCATTTGCTGCAAGAAGGATTGGGCCACCTTGCTGCACTTTATTTACTTTTGTTACTTGTTGCTTGTTACAAATTATCTTATCACAAAACTATCTGTTACCTATAATTTCAGTGCTTGCAGAGAATACCTTGCTGAAAACCTCTTATCATTTCCTTCTGTACCTCGTTGGGTTCGACACTCTTACATATCGAAAGGACTACGATAGATCCCCTATACTTATGGGTCACCAAATCCCTACTCCTTGCATTGACATCAATTGATGGGCATCTCCCTAGCCCATTGATCAGCCGCGTCGATGTGAGACTTTCTCCTTTTTGTCTTCTCCACATAAGCCCCTCATTATATTCTATTCCACCCATAGTGCTATATCCATGGCTCACGCTCATGTATTGCGTGAAAGTTGAAAAAAGTTTGAGATTACTAAAGTATGAAACAATTGCTTGGCTTGTCATCGGGGTTGGGCATGATGAGAGCATTCTTGTGTGACAAAAATGGAGCATGACCAAACTATATGATTTTTCAGGGATGAACTTTCTTTGGCCATGTTATTTTGAGAAGACATGATTGCTTAGTTAGTATGCTTGAAGTATTATTATTTTTATGTCAATATTGAACTTTTTTCTGGAATCTTCTGGATCTGAATATTCTTGCCACAATAAAGAGAATTACATGGATAAATATGTTAGGTAGCATTCCACATCAAAAAAAATTGTTTTTATCATTTACCTACTCGAGAACGAGCAGGAATTAAGCTTGGGGATGCTTGATACGTCTCCAACGTATCTATAATTTTTTATTGTTCCATGCTATTATATTATCTGTTTTGGATGTTTATGGGCTTTATTAAACACTTTTATATTATTTTTGCGACTAACCTATTAACCCAGAGCCCAGTGCCAGTTTCTGTTTTTTCCCCTTGTTTCAGTGTTTCGCAGAAAAGGAATATAAAACTGAGTCCGAACGGAATGAAACCTTCGGGGGCGTAATTTTTGGAACGAACGTGATCCAGGAGACTTGGAGTTGAAGTCAAGGAAGCTTCAAGGTGGGCACGAGGCAGGGAGGCGTGTCTTCCCCCCTGGGCGCGCCCCCACCCTTGTGGGCCCCTCGTGGCTCCCCTGACCGACTTCTTTCGCCTATATATGTCAATGTACCCTAAAAACATCGAGGAGCAGAATAGATCGGGAGTTCCGCCACCAGAAGCCTCTGTAGCCACCGAAAACCAATCTAGACCCATTCCAGCACCCTGCCGGAGGGGCGAATTCCTCTACGGTGGCCATCTTCATCATCCCGGCGCTCTCCATGACGAGGAGGGAGTAGTCCACCCTCGGGGCTGAGGGTATGTACCAGTAGCTATGTGTTTGATCTCTCTCTCTCTCGTGTTCTTGAGTCGGCACGATCTTGATGTATCATGAGCTTTGCTATTATAGTTGGATCTAATGATGTTTCTCCCCCTCTACTCTCTTGTTATGAATTGAGTTTTCCCTTTGAAGTTATCTTATCGGATTGAGTCTTTAAGGATTTGAGAACACTTGATGTATGTCTTGCATGTGCTTATCTGTGGTGACAATGGGATATCACATGATCCACTTGATGTATGTTTTGGTGATCAACTTGCGAGTTCCCTCATGAACTTATGCATAGGGGTTGGCACACGTTCTCGTCTTGACTCTCCGGTAGAAACTTTTTGGCGCTCTTTGAAGTTCTTTGTGTTGGTTGAATAGATGAATCTAAGATTGTGTGATGCATATCGTATAATCATACCCACGGATACTTGAGGTGACATTGGAGTATCTAGGTGACATTAGGGTTTTGGTTGATTTGTGTCTTAAGGTGTTATTCTAGTACGAACTCTAGGATAGATTTAACGTAAAGAACAGCTTCGTGTTATTTTACTACGGACTCTTGAATAGATCGATCAGAAAGGATAACTTTGAGGTGGTTTCATACCCTACAATAATCTCTTCGTTTGTTCTCCGGTATTAGTGACTTTGGAGTGACTCTTTGTTGCATGTTGAGGGATAGTTATGTGATCCAATTATGTTATTATTGTTGAGAGAACTTGCACTAGTGAAAGTATGAACCCTAGGCCTTGTTTCAACACATTGCAATACCGTTCGTGCTCACTTTTATCATTAGTTACCTTGCTGTTTTTATATTTCCAGATTACAAAAACCATTATCTATTATCCCTATTGCACTTGTATCACCATCACTTCGCCGAACTAGTGCACCTATACAATTTATCATTGTATTGGGTGTGTTGGGGACACAAGATACTCTTTGTTATTTGGTTGCAGGGTTGCTTGAGAGAGACCATCTTCATCCTACGCCTCCCACGGATTGATAAACCTTAGGTCATCTACTTGAGGGAAATTTGCTACTGTCCTACAAACCTCTACACTTGGAGGCCCAACAACGTCTACAGAAGAAGGTTGTGTAGTAGACATCAGCCTCTGCCCACTCCTGGCAAGGAATGGGGGTACTGACCAGACGTGTACCCAGTTGCGACACCGTGTCAACAGCAGGCAAGCGTGGATGGATCCGCTCTTGCTGTGCGGCGCGCGCGCCTCTCGCTCTGCGGCGCTCCAACGGTCTCGCCGTGCGGCGAGCTGCAGCCTATCGGCATGGACGTGCTTAGCTTGCTCTATAGTGCGCCATCGATCATGTTGTGCGGCGAGCTGCAGCCTGTCGGCACTGACATGCCTATCTTGATCCACGGCGCTCAAGCGCCATGCACCAAAGGTCTGCTTAACCATGGCGATGACGCGCATCACGGTGTCGTCCATCGTGTTGCCGGGGAGTGCCTCGGCCTCGACGGACCGTGGCGCCTGCTCATTTTCCTCGTCGACGAGGTTCATGGCAGAGGCGGTGCTTTGATAGGTTGGCATGCTTGGAAAAGGCGGATGTGCTACAGGCTGTGCTTGTCGCCTCCGTGCGTCATGCGCCACCTATGCGCAATATCCCTGGGTGCCGAGAAGCATGTGAGGAAATGGCGGGAAACGGTGGCGTGTTCATAAAACGCCATCAATTGATGGAAACTTAGCATAGAAGGAACATTGTGTTGGGGAACATAGTAATTTCAAAAAGATTCCTACGCACACGCAAGATCATGGTGATGCATAGCAATGAGAGGGGAGAGTGTCATCCACGCACCCTCGTAGACCGTTAAGCGGAAGCGTTATGATAACGCGGTTGATGTAGTCGTACGTCTTCACGGCCGACCGATCCTTAGTACCGAACGTACGACGCCTCCGCGTTCAGCACACGTTTAGCTCGGTGACGTCCCGCGAACTCACGATCCAGTGGAGCTCAGGGAAGAGTTTCATCAGGACGATGGCGTGGTCACGATGTTGATGAAGCTATCGTTGCAGGGCTTCGCCTAAGCACCGCTATAGTATGACCGAGGTGGATTATGGTGGAGGGGACGCACCGTGATACGTCTCCGTCATGTCTATTTTTCCAAACACTTTTGCCCTTGTTTTGGACTCTAACTTGCATGATTTGAATGGAACTAACCCGGACTGACGCTGTTTTCAGCAAAATTGCTATGGTGTTATTTATGTGCAGAAACAAAAGTTCTCGGAATGACCTGAAACTTCACGGAACATCTATTCGGAAATAATAAAAAATCCTTGCAAAACATGAAGACCAGGGGGGCCACCACCTGTCCACGAGGGTGGGGGAGCGCCTGCCCCCCTAGGGCACACCCCTACCTCGTGGTCCCCCTGGAGCTCCTCCGACCTCAAATCGAACTCTATATATTTTCTATCGGGGAGAAAAAAATCAGAGATAAGAATTCATCGCGGTTTACGATACGGAGCTGCCGCCAAGTGATGTCTACTACCCAACCTTCTTCTTGTAGACGTTGTTGGGCCTCCAACTACGGAGGTTTGTAGGACAGTAGAAAATTTCCCTCAAGTGGATGACCTAAGGTTTATCAATCCGTAGGAGGCGTAGGATGAAGATGGTCTCTCTCAAGCAACCCTGCAACCAAATAACAAAGAGTCTCTTGTGTCCCCAACACACCCAATACAATGGTAAATTGTATAGGTGCACTAGTTCGGCGAAGAGATGGTGATACAAGTGGTATATGGATAGTAGAGAAAGGTTCTTGTAATCTGGAAATATAAAAACAGCAAGGTAACTAATGATAAAAGTAAGCGTAAACGGTATTGCAATGCTAGGAAACAAGGCCTAGGGTTCATACTTTCGCTGGTGTAAGTTCCCTCAACAATGATAACATAATTGGATCACATAACTATCCCTCAGCATGCAACAAAGAGTCACTCCAAAGTCACTAATAGCAGAGAATGAACGAAGAGATTATGGTAGGGTACGAAACCACCTCAAAGTTATTCTTTCCAATCAATCCGTTGGGATATTCCTAAAAGTGTCACAAACAGCCCTAGAGTTCGTACTAGAATAACACCTTAAGACACAAATCAACCAAAACCCTAATGTCACCTAGATACTCCAATGTCACCTCAAGTATCCGTGGGTATGATTATACGATATGCATCACACAATCTCAGATTCATCTATTCAACCAACACATAGATCCTCAAAGAGTGCCCCAAAGTTTCTACCGGATAATCACGATGAAAACGTGTGCCAACCCCTATGCATAGGTTCATGGGCGGAACCTGCAAGTTGATCACCAAAACATACACAAAGTGAATCACGTGGTATCCCATTGTCACCACAGATACGCATGGCAAGACATACATCAAGTGTTCTCAAATCTTTAAAGACTCAGTCCGATAAAATTACTTCAAAGGGAAAACTCAATTCATTACAAGAGAGAAGAGGGGGAGAAACATCATAGGATCCAACTATAATAGCAAAGCTCGCGATACATCAAGATCATGCCAAATGAAGAACACGAGAGAGAGAGAGAGAGAGAGAGAGATCAAACACATAGCTACTGATACATACCCTCAGCCCCGAGGGAGAACTACTCCCTCGTCATGGAGAGCACCGGGATGATGATGGCCACCGGAGAGGGATTGCACCCTCCGGTAGGGTGCCAGAACAGGTCTAGATTGGCTTTTGGTGGCTACGGAGGCTTCTGGCAGCGGAACTCCCGATCTATTGTGCTCTCGGATGTTTTTAGGGTATATGGAGATATATAGGCGGAAGAAGTACGTCAGGGGGCCACGAGGGGCCCACAAGGGTGGAGGGCGCGTCCCCCTACCTCGTGGCCTCCTTGAAGCTTCCCTTATGTGCACTTCAAGTCTTCTGGGCTTCTTTCCTTCCAAAAATGGGTTCCGTGAAGTTTCAAGTCAATTGGACTCCGTTTGGTTTTCCTTTTCTTCAAAACCCTAAAACAAGGTAAAAACATAAACTGGCACTGGGCTCTGGGTTAATAGGTTAGTCCCAAAAATGATATAAAAGTGTATAATAAAGCCCATAAACATCCAAAATAGTAGATAATATAGCATGGAGCAATCAAAAATTATAGATATGTTGGAGATGTATCAGCATCCCCAAGCTTAATTCCAGCTCGCCCTTGAGTAGGTAAATGATAAAACCAGAATTTTTGATGCGGAGTGCTACTTGGCATAATTTCAATGTAATTCTTCTTAATTGTGATATGAATATTCAGATCCGAAAGATTCAAGATAAAAGTTCATATTGACATAAAAATGATAATACTTCAAGCATACTAACTAAATTATGTCTTCTCAAAATAACATGGCCAAAGAAAGTTCATCCCTAAAAAATCATATAGTTTAGCCATGTTCCATTTTCATCACACAAGAATGCTCTCATCATGCACAACCCCGATGACAAGCCAAGCAATTGTTTCATACTTTAGTAATCTCAAACTCATAAACTTTCACGCAATACATGAGCACGAGCCATGGATATAGCACTATGGGTGGAATAGAATATAATGAGGGGGGTTATGTGGAGAAGACAAAAAGGAGAAAGTCTCACATCAACGAGGCTAATCAATGGGCTATGGAGATGCCCACCGATTGATGTTAATGCAAGGAGTAGGGATTGCCATGCAACGGATGCACTAGAGCTATACATGTATGAAAGCTCAACAAAAGAAACTGAGTGGGTGTGCATCCAACTTGCTTGCTCACGAAAACCTAGGGCACTTGAGGAGGCCCATTGTTGGAATATACAAGCCAAGTTCTATAACGAAATTTTCCCACTAGTATATGAAAGTGACAAAACAAGAGACTCTCTATCATGAAGATCGTGGTGCTACTTTGAAGCACAAGTGTGGCAAAGGATAGTAGAATTGTCCCTTCTCTCTTTCTCTCTCATTTTTTTGGTCTTTTCTTTTTTATGGCCTTTCTCTCTTTTTTGGGGGCCTTCTCTTTTTTTATGGCCTTTCCTCTGTTTTTTTATTCCTCACTTGGGACAATGCTCTAGAAAATGATGATCATCACACTTATATTTATTTACAACTCAATACTAGAACAAAGTATGACTCTATATGAATGCCTCTTGCGGTGTACCGGGATATGCAATGAACCAAGAGTGACATGTATGAAAGAATTATGAACGGTGGCTTTGCCACAAATGCTATGCCAACTACATGATCATGCTAAGCAATATGACAATGATGAATGTGTCATGATGAACGGAATGATGGAAAGTTGCATGGCAATATATCTCGGAATGGCTATGGAAATGCCATAATAGGTAGGTATGGTGGCTGTTTTGAGGAAGGAGGTTTATGTGTGAAAGAGTGTATCATATCACGGGGTTTGGATGCACCGCCGAAGTTTGTGCCAATTCTCAATGTGAGAAAGGGCAATGTACAGTACCGAAGAGGCTAGCAAGGATGGAAGGGTGAGAGTGTGTATAATCCATGGACTCAACATTAGTCATAAAGAAATCACATACTTATTGCAAAAATCTACAAGTCATCAAAAACCTCGGCACTACGCGCATGCTCCTAGGGGGATAGATTGGTAGGAAAATACCATCGCTCGTCCCCGACCGTCACTCATAAGGAGGACAATCAAATAACACCTCATGCTTCTGGCGGCGGAACTCCCGATCTATTGTGCTCTCAGATGTTTTTAGGGTATATGGAGATATATAGGCGGAAGAAGTACGTCAGGGGGGCCACGAGGGGCCCACGAGGGTGGAGGGCGCGCCTAGGGGGGTGGGCGCGCCCCCTACCTCATGGCCTCCTCGAAGCTTCCTTTACATGCACTTCAAGTATTCTGGGCTTCTTTCCTTCCAAAAATGGGTCCCGTGAAGTTTCAGGTCAATTGGACTCCGTTTGGTTTTCCTTTTCTTCGAAACCCTAAAACAAGGTAAAAACAGAAACTGGCACTGGGCTCTGGGTTAATAGGTTAGTCCCAAAGATGATATAAAAGTGTATAATAAGGCCCATAAACATCCAAAACAGTAGATAATATAGCATGGAGCAATCAAAAATTATAGATACGTTGGAGACGTCTCACCGAGCCCTAAAACCTCTCGGGAGGGCTAATCTGGAGTCCGTTCGGGGCTCCGGAGAGGGGAATCCATCGCCATCGTCATCATCAACCATCCTCCATCACCAATTTCATCATGCTCACCGCCGTGCGTGATTAACTCCATCGTAGGCTTGCTGGACGGTGATGGGTTGGATGAGATCTATCATGTAATCGAGTTAGTTTTGTTAGGGTTTGATCCCTAGTATCCACTATGTTCTAAGATTGATGTTGCTATGAGTTTGTTATCCTTAATGCTTGTCACTAGGGCCCGAGTGACATGATTTCAGATTTGAACCTATTATGTTCTCATCAATATATGAGAGTTCTTGATCATATCTTGCAAGTCTATAGTCACCTATTATGTGTTATGATCCGTTAACTCCGAAGTGACAATAATCGGGATACTTACCGATGATGACCGTAGTTTGAGGAGTTCATGTATTCACTATGTGCTAATGCTTTGTTCCAGTACTCTTTTAAAAGGAGACCTTAATATCCCTTAGTTTCCATTAGGACCCCGCTGATACATGCATTTTGCATCATGCTTTTATATCAATATTTATTGCATTATGAGCTGTTATTACACATTATGTCACAATACTTATGCCTATTCTCTCTTATTTTACGAGGTTTACATAAAGAGGGAGAATGCCGGCAGCTGGGATTCTGGGCTGGAAAAGGAGCAAATATTAGAGACCTATTCTGCACAGCTCCAAAAGTACTAAAACTTCACGGAAGATGTTTTCCAAATATATAAAAAATACTCAGTGCAAGAAACTCACCAGGGGGCACACCCTGCCCACGAGGGTGGGGGCGCGCCCTACCCCCCTGGACACGCCCCCTACCTCGTGGGACCCCTGGTGGCCCTCCGGTGACCATCTTCTGCTATATGGAGTCTTTCGATGGGAAAAAAATCATAAGCCATCTTCCCGGACGAAACTTCGCCGCCACGAGGCGGAACCTTGGCGGAACCAATCTAGGGCTCTGGCAGAGCTGTTCTGCCGGGAAAACATCCCTCCCGGAGGGGGAAATCATCGCCATCGTCATCACCAACGCTCCTCTCATCGGGAGAGGGCAATCTCCATCAACATCTTCATCAGCACCATCTCATCTCAAAACCCTATTTCATCTCTTGTATCCAATTCTTGTCTCTATGTCCGGGATTTGGTGCTACTAGGTTGCTAGTAGTGTTAATTACTCCTTGTAGTTGATGCTAGTTGGTTTAATTGGTGGAAGATCATATGTTCAGATCCTATATGCATATTAATACCCCTCTGATTATGAACATGTTTATGCTTTGTGAGTAGTTACTTTTGTTCCTGTCGTCATGGGAGAAGTCTTGCTATTAGTAGTCATGTGAATTTGGTATTCCTTCGATATTTTGATGAGATGTATCTTGTCTCTCCTCTAGTGGTGTTATGTGAACGTCGACTACATGAAACTTCACCATTATTTGGGCCTAGAGGAAGGCATTGGGAAGTAATATGTAGATGATGGGTTGCTAGAGTGACAGAAGCTTAAACCTAGTTTATGCGTTGCTTCGTAAGGGGCTGATTTGGATCCATATGTTTCATGTTATGGTTAGGTTTACCTTAATACTTTTGTTGTAGTTGTGGATGCTTGCAATAGAGGTTAATCATAAGTGGGATGCTTGTCCAAGTAAGGGCAGCACCCAAACGTCGGTCCACCCACATACCAAATTATCAATGTACCGAACGCGAATCATATGAACGTGATGAAAACTAGCTTGACGATATTCCCATGTGTCCTCGGGAGCGCTTTACATCATATGAGAGTTTGTCCAGGCTTGTCCTTTGCTGCAAAAAGGATTGGGCCACCTTGCTGCACCTTATTTACTTTTGTTACTTTTTGCTCGTTACAAATTATCTTATCACAACACTATCTCTTACCACTTATTTCAGTACTTGCAGAGAATACCTTGCTGGAAACCGCTTATCATTTCCTTCTGCTCCTCGTTGGGTTTGACACTCTTACTTATCGAAAGGACTATGATAGATCCCCTATACTTGTGGGTCATCAAGACTCTTTTCTGGCACCGTTGCCGGGGAGTGAAGCGCCTTTGGTAGGAGGAATTTGGTAAGGAAAAATTTATATAGTGTGCTGAAATTTACTGTCACTTGTTACTATAGAAAGTACTCCTCTGAGGGGCTTGTTCAGGGTATCTTCACCCCGACCAGTAGAGCAAAGAGTTTCTCCTCAACCTACTGAACCTACTAAAATGAAAATGAAAATTCTTGCTTTGAAGTTCCTGCGGGTATGATAGAAAAAATGCTAGCTAATCCTTTTCTAGGAGATGGGACGAAACATCCTGATGAACATCTGATATATGTGGATGAAGTTTGTGGATTATTTAAGCTTGCAGGTGTACCCGGAGATGTTGTTAAGAAGAAGGTCTTCCCTTTATCTTTGAGGGGAGATGCATCGAAATGGTATAGGCTATGTGATGATATGAGGTCTTGGAATTACAAACGATTGAAATTGGAATTTTGTCAGAAGTTTTATCCTATGCATCTTGTTCATCATGATCGAAATTACATATATAATTTTTGGCCTCGCGAAGGAGAAAGGATCGCTGAAGCTTGGGGGAGGCTTAAGTCAATGTTATATTCATGCCCCTATCATGAGCTCTCAAGAGAAATGATTATTCAAAAAATTTATGCTCGGCTTTCTGGTAACAATCGCACCATGCTTGATACTTCTTGTGCTGGCTCTTTTATGATGAAGACTATTGAATTCAAATGGGATTTATTGGAAAGAATTAAATGCAACTCTGAAGATTGGGACCTCGACAATGGTAAGGAGTCAGGTATGACACCTAGTTTGGATTGTGTTAAATCTTTTATGGATACCGATATTTTTCGTAAATTTAGCACTAAATATGGACTTGACTCTGAAATAGTAGCTTCTTTCTGTGAATCTTTCTCTGCTTATGTTGATCTCCTCAAGGAGAAGCGGTTTAAATATCATCCTCCCATAGAAGTAAAAGTAGCTGCACCTATTAAAGTTGAATAAAAGACTATCACTTATAATGATCCCATTGTTCCTACTTCTTATGTTGATAAACCACCTTTCCCTGTTAGGATAAAGGATCATGCTAAAGCTTCAACTGTGGTTCGTAAAAGCAATATTAAAACATATACACCTCCTGATCAAGTTAAAGTTGAACCTAATATTGCTATCGTCAAAGATCTCTTGTCTAATAATATTGATGGGCATGTTATTTATTTCTGTGATGAAACTGCTAGAATTGCTAAACCCCGTGATAAAGATAAACCTAGACCTGTGGTAGGCATGCCTGTTATTTCTGTTAAAATAGGAGATCATTGTTATCATGGCTTATGTGATATGGGTGCTAGTGCTAGTGCAATACCTTATTCCTTATACAAATAAGTTATGCATGATATTGCACCTGCTGAGATGGAATATATTGATGTCACAATTAAACATGCTAATAGAGATACTATTTCACCGATGGGAATTGTTAGAGATGTTGAAGTCTTGTGTGGGAAAACTACATATCCTGCTGATTTTCTTGTTCTTGGTTCCCCACAAGATAGCTTTTGTCCCATTATATTTGGTAGACCCTTCTTAAATACTGTTAATGCTACCATATATTGCAAAAGAGATGTTGTTACTATCAGTTTAGATGATATGACTCATGAATTTAATTTTTCTAAATTTAGTAGACAACACCGTGAAGAAGAATTACCTAGTAAGGACGAAATTATTGGTCTTGCTTCTATTGCCGTACCTCCTAGTGATTCTTTAGAACAATACTTGCTAGACCATGAAAATGATATGTTTATGAATGAAAGAAGGGAATTAGATGAAGTATTCTTTAAACAGGAACCTATTCTGAAAAACAATTTAAATGTTGAAATCCTAGGGGATCCTCCTCCACCCAAGGGTGATCCCATGTTTGAGCTTAAACCATTACCTGATGCTCTTAAATATGCTTATCTTGATGAGAAAAACATATATCCTATTATTACCAGTGCTAACCTTTCAGAGCATGAAGAAGAGAGATTATTGAAAACTCTGAAGAAGCACTGTGTTGCTATTGGGTATACTCTTGATGATCTTAAGGGCATTAGTCCCACTCTATGTCAACATAAAATTAATTTGGAAGAAGATGCTAAACCAGTTCGTGATCATCAACGCCGGCTGAATCCTAAAATGAAAGAAGTGGTAAGAAAGGAGATACTAAAGCTCCTTGAGGCAGGTATAATTTATCCCGTTGCTGATAGTCAGTGGGTAAGCCCTATCCATTGTGTCCCTAAGAAGGGAGGTATTACTGTTGTTCCTAATGATAAAGATGAATTGATTCCTCAAAGAATTATTACAGGTTATAGGATGGTAATTGATTTCCGCAAATTAAACAAGGCTACTAAAAAAGATCATTACCCCTTACCTTTTATCGATCAAATGCTAGAAAGATTGTCCAAACACACACATTTTTTATTTCTAGATGGTTATTCTGGTTTCTCTCAAATACCTGTGTCAGCCAAAGATCAATCAAAGACTACTTTTACATGCCCTTTTGGTACCTTTGCTTATAGACGTATGCCTTTTGGTTTATGTAATGCACCTGCTACCTTTCAAAGATGCATGATGGCTATATTCTCTGACTTTTGTGAAAAGATTTGTGAGGTTTTCACGGATGACTTTTCCGTCTATGGATCTTCTTTTGATGATTGCTTGAGCAACCTTGATCGAGTTTTGCAGAGATGTGAATTGGGAAAAGTGACAGTTTATGGTTAATGAAGGTATTGTCTTGGGTCATAAAGTTTCTGAAAGAGGTATCAAAGTTGATAAACCCAAGGTTGATGCTATTGAAAAGATGACATGTCCTAAGGACATTAAAGGTATAAGAAGTTTCCTTGGTCATGCCGGTTTTTATAGGAGGTTCATTAAGGACTTCTCAAAAATTTCTCGGCCTCTGACTAATTTATTACAAAAAGATATACCATTTGTTTTTGATGATGATTGTGTAGAAGCATTTGAAATACTTAAGAAAGCATTGATTTCTGCACCTATTGTTCAGCCACCTGATTGGAATTTACCCTTTGAAATTATGTGTGATGCTAGTGATTATGCTGTAGGTGCTGTTCTAGGACAAAGAGTCGATAAGAAACTACATGTTATTCAATATGCTAGGAAAACCTTTGACAATGCTCGAAGAAACTATGCTACTACTGAAAAAGAATTCTTATCAATTGTATTTGCTTGTGATAAGTTTAGACCTTATATTGTTGATTCTTAAGTAACTATTCACACTGATCATGCTGCTATTAAATATCTTATGGAAAAGAAAGATGCTAAACCTAGGCTTATTAGATGGGTTCTCTTACTACAAGAATTTAATTTGCATACTGTTGATAGAAAAGGAGCTGAGAACCCCGTTGCAGACAACTTGTCTAGGTTTGAAAATGTGCTTGATGACCCACTACCTATTGATGATAGCTTTCCTGATGAGCAATTAAATGTCATAAATGCTTCTCATACAGCTCCATGGTATGCTGATTATGCTAATTACATTGGTGCTAAGTTTATACCACCTAGTTTCACATTCCAGCAAAAGAAAAAGTTCTTCTATGATTTGAGGCATTACTTTTGGGATGACCCACATCTTTATAAAGAAGGAGTAGATGGTGTTATTAGACGTTGTGTACCTGAGCATGAACAGGAACAGATCCTACGCAAGTGTCACCCCGAAGCTTATGGAGGACACCATGCTGGAGATAGAACTGCACATAAGGTACTGCAATCTGGTTTTTATTGGCCTACTCTCTTCAAGAATGCCCGTAAGTTTGTCTTATCTTGTGATGAATGTCAAAGAATTCGTAATATTAGTAGACGTCAAGAAATGCCTATGAATTATTCACTTGTTATTGAACCATTTGATGTTTGGGGCTTTGACTATATGGGACCCTTTCCTTCCTCTAATGGATATACACAAATTTTAGTTGCTGTTGATTACGTTACTAAGTGGGTAGAAGCTATTCCAACTAGTAGTGCTGATCATAACACTTCTATTAAAATGCTTAGAGAAGTTATTTTCCAAGATTTGGAGTCCCTAGATATTTAGTGACTGATAATGGTTCACATTTTATTCATGGTGTGTGACGCCCCGAGACCGTTGTGCCAGGTGTCGTCCAGTTATTCGCTGTTGTTGCCTTGTCTTTTGCTTGCGTGTTGAACTTGCATCTGTCCTGGTCTCCTTGTTCCTTCTGTTGTCTGTTCTAAGCCCAGACACACTTGCACGCGCCCGCGGCATGTCCGAAATAGTATTTTATAAGTGGCCGGAAAATATTCTCGGAATAGGATGAGAGTTGACGTGTGGTCTTATTATAGTGTAGATAGACCGCCTGTCAAGTTTCATCGCATTCGGAGATCGTTTGATGCCCCAACGGATAACTATAGCGGCAGTATAGCCGGTCTAACGTCGGACGTTTTCGGTCTCCGGAAATCGTGTCGGGCTGCATCTCTCCCCTCTTCTCTCAGACCAACCCGCTCCTCACAATCCGCCAGACCCAACCTAACCTCCCTCATTAGCCCGCGGACCTCCTCGCGCGCGCGTCCGAAAGTTGTCCCGGACCCAAACCGGACTTTTGTCACCGTTGGATCCGGATCATCTCCAAACATCTACAAAACGTCTCCGTTTTCTTATTTGGACTCCCTAGCTATTTTATTCGCATTCGTCTGATTGCAATCGGAGGGACGAGTTAGCCCCTAACCTAAATTCATCTGATATAGATATCAGTCTAACCCTAGATCCTTTTGTACCTATTTATAGACGAACCCCTGCCCAAATCAGATCAAACCCTAACTTCTAGGCACTTGTCCCCGCCGCCGCCGCCACACTCTAATCCCCACCTCGGGATCCCTTCGGATCAAATTCCACCAACCCAGCCACTGTTCTCCTCTCCAACCCCCTTCCTATTTTTCAGCGCCGCACAAAATCGCAGCAGCAGCAACCGAGGCCCCCTGCTCCCTGCCTCCTCCTCGTCGCTTGTGCGCCCGAGCACGCCGCCGCCCTGTTGACCGCCGTCGACCAGGCCAGGCCTCCCCTGCTCCTTTCCTTCTTCCCTGACTCTACCCCATCCTCTCACCTCTCCCTCTGCTTGTCACAGGGAACCACCGCCGCCATGGATCTCACCACCGACCGGAGCCGCTGGAGCTGAGCCGCCATCGTCCTCCTCGACCCCACCGTCCAGATCCGATCGGTGCCGCCCCGTTTTGCCGTTCCTCGATGTCCCTGCACCTTCCAGCGCCGCTGTTGCCTCAATTCCATCACGCCGTCCTCGGCTTCCACTTCAACGGGCAGCAGGAGCACCGTTCATCATCGTTGACCTACAGCCGTGCATGGACTCCCGCGCCTTGGGCCGCCTTCGGTTGCCAGGGTCCAGCCCGCTCCAGATCTGGCCGGCCTCCGCCAAGTCGCCGCTGCCTTCAGCCCTCGTCGTTGCCAGAGATTCCGCCGCCGCTGCTCTGTTTCTGCTTCTTCTTCCTGTCGAGCAGAGCAGCACGCCCGCTCCTCCCTGTCGCATTGACCACGAACGCCCGAGCCAGTGGACCAAATCCTTGCCTCCAGTCCCGGCCCAGCTCGCGTCCAGCCAGCCCATGAGGCCTGGTGAGCTTCAGTTCCAGCTCCCATGATGTTATCGGGCGTACCAGTTTCGGCCCATAGTATTTTTCTTTCTGCACTGCGTTTTTTAATCTTTTTATTCCAGAGTTTGCTGTTTTACAGAAAAGACCCTCATGTTCATGCATTTAATATCTCACAAACCGTGCATCGGATTAAAATAAGTTATATATGAAACTTTCTTAGAATTTTGTGTAGATTAATAACTTGCCACTTTCATCTATGTTTAAAATGCTTAAAATGCTGTCTGTTTAAATTTGCTTAAATAACTTGCTAAAATGTTTTAATTCATAACTATTTAATCGTAGCTCCGAATTAAATAAACTTTATATGTAAATGGGGTAGAAAATGCCTAGTTTAACATGGTGGCATCACTTTGCATGTTGAACAGCTCTAAAATTGTGTTTAGGGCAGAACATTACCAAACCTTACAATATGCACATGAGGAGTTTCAGGACTTGTTGTTTTGTTGTTCCGGCCTCATTTAAACTTTCCTAAATAGGTAGTTTTTATTTGCTTTACCCTCTTGCCATGCTAACAACATTTAATCTTGTTGGCTACCTAAACGAGAGAGAAATAAATAATTGATGTGGTGTTTCGTCAATATGCAACAGAGTTGGATATTGAGCTCCACTTAATTTGTAGGATGGCTTGTGCACTTTGCCATACCATGTATCTTTAAACTGGACATGCATCATATTTAGTTGTGCATCTCGCCATGTTTATGTGGTGGTTTTTTACTATGTTGTTTGCTTCTTTCTGGTGTTGCTTCTTCGGGTTGGTTCTGTTAACGTCGTGTTTGTGAGGAACCGTTTGACTACGCCCGTTTGTCTTCTTCATGGACTCGTTCTTCTTCCTTGCGGGATTTCAGGCAAGATGACCATACCCTCGAAATCACTTCTATCTTTGCTTGCTAGTTGCTCGCTCTTTTGCTATGCCTATGTTGCGATACCTACCATTTGCTTATCATGCCTCCTATATTGTTGAACCAAGCCTCTAACCCACCTTGTCCTAGCAAACCGTTGTTTGGCTATGTTACCGCTTTGCCCAGCCCCTCTTATAGCGTTGTTAGTTGCAGGTGAAGTTTGGAGCTTGTTCCATGTTGGAACATGGATATTTTTGTTGGAATATCACAATATCTCTTATTTAATTAATGCATCTATATACTTGGTAAAGGCTGGAAGGCTCGGCCTTATGCCTGGTGTTTTGTTCCACTCTTGCCGCCCTAGTTTCTGTCATATCGGCATTATGTTCCCGGATTTTGCGTTCCTTACGCGGTTGGGTTATAATGGGAACCCCTTGACAGTTTGCCTTGAATAAAACTCCTCCAGCAAGGCCCAACATTGGTTTTACCATTTGCCACCTAGCCTTTTTTTCTTTCCCTTGAGTCGGCCGGCTCAAGGGTCATCTTTATTTTAAACCCACGGTCCAGTGCTTGTCTAAGTGTTGGTCCAAACTAAGCGATGTCCGGAGCTACCAGGGGCAACTCTGGGCTAGCCCACCCGATGTCTGGCTCATCCGGTGTGCCCTAAGAACGAGATATGTGCAGCTCCTATCGGGATTTGTCGGCACATCTGGGTGGCTTTGCTGGTCTTGTTTTACCATTGTCGAAATGTCTTGTAACCAGGATTCTGAGTCTGATCGGGTCTTCCCGCTAGAAGGAATATCCTTCGTTGACCGTGAGAGCTTGTGATGGGCTAAGTTGGGACACCCCTGCAGGGATTTGAACTTTCGAAAGCCGTGCCCGCGGTTATGGGCAGATGGGAATTTGTTAATGTCCGGTTGTAGAAAACCTGAAGGTAACCTTAATTAAAATGCATCAACCGCGTGTGTAACCGTGATGGTCTCTTCTCGGCGGTGTCCGAGAAGTGAACACGGTGTTGGAGTTATGCTTGACGTAGGTTGTTCTAGGATCACTTCTTGATCATAGTTGTTCGACCGTGCTTTTGCCTTCTCTTCTCGCTCTCTTTTGCGTATGTTAGCCACCATATATGATAGTCGCTTGCTGCAGCTCCACCTCATACCTTTTACCTTACCTATAAGCTTAAATAGTCTTCATCGCAAGGGTGTGAGATTGCTGAGTCCCCGTGACTCACAGATACTTCCAAAACCAGTTTGCAGGTGCCGTTGAACCGTGCAGATGACGCAACCAAGCTCAAGGAGGAGCTTGATGAAGATCTCGTTCTTTGTGTTGTTCCGTTTCCAGTTGATCAGTAGTGGAGCCCAGTCGGGATGATCAGGGATCTGTGTAGCATTTGGGGTAGTCTTCTCTTATTTTGGTTCCAAAGTCGGACCTTGATTGTATTTGGATGATGTATTGCTTTATTCATGTAATTGTGTGAAGTGGCGATTGTAAGCCAACTATGTATCTCTTTCCCTTATGTATTACATGAGTTGTGTGAAGATTACCTGACTTGCGACATTGCTTACAATGCGGTTATGCCTCTAAGTCGTGCTTCGACACGTGGGAGATATAGCCGCATCGAGGGCGTTACAAGTTGGTTATCAGAGCCTTCCCCGACCTTAGGAGCCCCCTTGCTTGATCAAATAGCTGGCGTTGTTGAGTCTAGAAAAATGTTTTGAGTCATTTAGGATTATATATATCGGAGAGTTTAGGAATTCTTTTTACTCCCCAGTCCCTTCATCGCTCTGGTGAGGCATCCTGACATAGAGTTTTGACTCCTCTCTTCTCAAATTTCACTAAAAAAAATTAGGATCACGCGGGTATCTTGGAATCGTTCCGATCGATTTGTGACGAGAACATTGTTCTTGGTGCCTCATGTCATTTAGGGGTTGTGGCAGTGTCCCGGGGAGTTGAGCTCCGAGGTGTTGTCGTCACAATTTTATCGTTGCAGTTCTGGAATACCTGAGATTAGTTTTGCCGACATCGAAAATCTCTTTTATGCAGTTGTTGGTGAGATAACCTCGATGCCACCCAGTACTGGGGCGGGAGTTCAGGAGTATTGCCATAACTCGTATAACGGATGCTTTTCGAAGGTTGAGGTAGACGATTTCCGAAGGTTTCTTGGTTATGTGTTGAAGGATGGATACAGCTGGATGTAGGATTTGCTAGATTTGGGTGAGATATTATGCTTCCCCTGTATCCCCAACACCTGATTGCATAACCGGAAAATTTCGGGAGTTTATAAGTGGGAATTCAAGTAGCACTTAGGATATCTTTCCGACAGAGGTATGATATGAAATTGGGGTTCGACGTCTAGTGGTCCGCCTATCCACGGTTGGTTTTACAGTGGTCTCATTATGTCTTAAAGAGTCCTTGGCTATGCCGACTCAGGGACGCTTCGTATGTCATGTGCACTGCCTTGTACAATATGGTGTTGTACGATCGAGCCCGTGTAGGCCCCACCACGAAAACTTCGGACGAAATCTCTATCATATGTTTGTTCCGGCTTATTTTGGAAGGCAATCCTTGTTTTCTTTTGAGTTGTGGTATTCGAGTTGCTTCAATGTCAAGTGTTGATTCCATACCTTTCCTAAACGGTGTTCTCATATTCCTATGTGAATACCAAACCCCTTCATATTAATCGAGATTGTCTTTCCAATCCTTTTCAACCGGCGTGTTTTCTCTTCAAGTGGATCCGATCATTTCAACATCCGCTAGATCAAGTATCAGTTCTTCTCAACGATGTTTGTTTCATCCGTCTCCAAGTTGCCTTTGTTTTTCCCGCCTATCCACCCTTTTTCTTCAAGGAATCCGATATTTTAATCAAGTATCCTTTATATTCTCGTGAAGTCTCTCCATTCCTTTTCCGTCAATGTTCTTATCCGGTGATTCTCAGGAAGATTCTAATGGAGCTTCAAGTTCGTCATTCTTCATTCTTTTCATCTCCGGTGGTTTCAAGTTAAGCTTTGTTGATCATATCCTTTCCTCGTTTCAATGTTTTCTCATGCCGGTGCAATTCTTAATCATTCACCTCTCGCTATTCAATTGTTCCGGAGTGCTCAAGATATCCCGAAGATTCGTGCTTACACTCTGCTTTCGTTCAAGCTCTTTCGAGGATGTTATCTCATTCAAGCCATTTAAATTCAACCGGTGCAATCTCTCTTTGAAATCGTTCTACGGTTTATCTTTTTAGTGGGCCCTAACCCACAGGTCTTTTCCCAGGATCTTACTTGACTCTTCTTTTGTACCCGGAGTTATTCTCAAATTCATTTCAAAGTTTGACATAAGAATGATTCATCATCAGTCATATGTATTTCTCCAAGATCTTTCAAATTCTTTTCATCGTTGGCTCAACTTTTCCATTCTTCATTCCAGTGTGCCTCAATAATTCTTGGTGGTGTTTCTCATCGTCATTTGAAGACCGAAGAAGAGTTTTTTTTCCTACATATCTTATCCGCTCTCTCAGAGATTCGTGGTTCTAGTTCGAGCCCATCCTCTCATAATTATATTCGATTGTGAGAATTCTTTTCACCCATCCGGAGCTATTAAAGAGTCTTCTCAGTGTGTTATCCAGAGTCCATCAATTCAGGTTTATTCATTCTCAGCTGTCAGTTATGATTCTCCAATATTACCGGTGCATCGTTCAAGTGATCTCTAATCAGTTCGTGATCCCTTCGTTCTCTTGTATCTAGATTGTCTCAAGTATCTTCGTTCATTTCACAATTCTTACCTGGTGATTCATCCCTTTACTTCATTCATTTTTAATTCTTACGGTGGTTCGTTCAAGATTTCTCTTCCTTATCAATTCATTCGTGGTTTCAATTCTACCGGTGGTTCATTGAAGACCTTCCTCAAGGTTGCGCTATATCTATATTAATCCTTTCTACGAGAATAAGTGGTATGCCAAATCCATTGCTTGTCATCAATTTAAATTGGTGAAGGATACGCATAACATAATTCTTATTCTTGTTCCATCCAAACGATTAATTCCTTATTCCGGAGGTTCATCAAAATTCTTGATTTCTTTTGTTCATCTTTCTTTTCTGGAGCTCCAAGCTCTTTCAATTATATCACCACGAGGATCCATCTAAATCATTACAAGGTTTCACCTTGTGTGTTCAACTTCTCTTTCCTTTCATTGGATCATTCCTTTTGTGTACCGGAGTTCTTCATGAAGGTTCTACATGATGGTTCATCAAGGATTTATATCCCTTATCACAGTGTTCATTGACATTTTTTTCTAAGGAGCTCAAGCATTCTTCATCTTCCATTCCAGAGTGCAATTCTTCCACGCATATCTTTTGAGGTGGTGCTATGTCATTCTTGATATTTCCCTTCGTGCTTCGTGATTCACAAGTTATCAAGAATCAGATATCTTAAATCCATCAACCTCTTTGTTGGAGTTATCTTGGGTTATAGTTCACCTAAAGCCTTCCCTAAGGATTGTTGCTATTTGTGGTGCTTATAAATGATCCAAGTTCTTCATTTATCCTTCCGGTGAAATAATCTTCTTGTCTCCTTGTTCATATCAATTCAATTTATCGTTTCCGTTAGTGGCAGAATTTCACCTCGTAGTTTTGAGATGTTCTTCATAAGCCCACTACAAGCTGACTCTTTTCGTTGTTGGTTTCCAACAAATCCATTCGACCCTTCTCTTAAGGATGCCTTTTCAAACTCTTTTGTGTCAGAAGTTGGCATTTCTTCTCCATTCTTTTATTTCAATTATCTATTTCTATTTCTTCCTTCCGGAGGCATTGTGAGTTGCTCTCTTCAACCCATCTTCTTGTTTTGTCAGGATCGTGTTCTTTCTTTTTTCTTATCCATATAACCGGAGTGTTGTGCCCTTTTGCTCAAGTTCTTTTCATTTTATCAAGTTTTTGCCTTCCGTTTCAACCGGAGTGCTGTCCGAATTTGTTCTTCCTTGAAACTCTTCCCTACCAGAGTGCTTTCAACTTTGTTCTACTTCGTTGCATTCTTTCTTTCAATTTGTTCAAACTTTTCAAGGTTCCTTGGGTTCACACATTGGTTAAAGAAGCAACTTAGTTTTACCTCTTCTCTTTTCTCTTCCGTTTTCCCTCCGGTGCCATTCTAGATCTCGGGACGAGATCCTCTCGTAGTGGTGGAGTGTTGTGACGCCCCGAGACCGTTGTGCCAGGTGTCGTCTAGTTATTCGCTGTTGTTGCCATGTCTTTTGCTTGCGTGTTGCATCTTTCCATGTCATCATCCACATTGCATCATCATGTTTTCAAAACTTGCATCTGTCCTGGTCTCCTCGTTCCTTCTGTTGTCCGTTCTGAGCCCAGACACACTTGCACGCGCCCGCGGCATGTCCAAAATAGTATTTTATAAGTGGCCGGAAAATGTTCTCGGAATGGGATGAGAGTTGACGTGTGGTCTTATTATAGTGTAGATAGACCGCCTATCAAGTTTCATCGCATCCGGAGATCGTTTGATGCCCCAACGGATAACAATAGCGGCAGTATAGCCGGTCTAACGTCGGGCGTTTTCGGTCTCCGGAAACCGTGTCGGGCTGCATCTCTCCCCTCTTCTCTCAGACCAACCCGCTCCTCACAATCCGCCAGACCCAACCTAACCTCTCTCGTTAGCCCGTGATCCTCCTCGCGCGTGCGTCCGAAAGTTGTCCCGGACCCGAACCGGACTTTCGTCACCGTTGGACCCGGATCATCTCCAAACATCTACAAAACATCTCCGTTTTCTTATTTGGACTCCCTAGCTATTTTATTCGCGTTCGTCTGATTGCGATCGGAGGGACGAGTTAGCCCCTAACCTAAATTCATCTGATATAGATATCAGTCTAACCCTAGATCCTTTTGTACCTATTTATAGACGAACCCCTGCCCAAATCAGATCAAACCCTAACTTCTAGGCACTTGTCCCTGCCGCCGCCACACTCTAATCCCCACCTCGGGATCCCTCCGGATCCAATTCCACCAACCCAGCCACTATTCTCCTCTCCGACCCCCTCCCTGTTTTCAGCGCCGCACAAAATCGCAGCAGCAGCAACCGAGGCCCCATGCTCCCTGCCTCCTCCTCGTCGCTTGTGCGCCCGAGCACGTCGCCGCCCTGTTGACCGCCGTCGACCAGGCCAGGCCTCCCCTGCTCCTTTCCTTCTTCCCTACCTCTACTCCATCCTCTCACCTCTCCCTCTGCTTGTCACAGGGAACCACCGCCGCCATGGATCTCACCACCGACCGGAGCCGCTGGAGCTGAGCCGCCGTCGTCCTCCTCGACCCCACCGTCCAGATCCGCTTGGTGCCGCCCCGTTTTGCCATTCCTCGATGTCCCTGCACCTTCCAGCGCCACTGCTGCCTCAATTCAATCGCGTCGTCCTCGGCTTCCACTTCAACGAGCAGCAGGAGCGCCGTTCATCGTCGTTGACCTGCAACCACGCATGGACTCCCGCGCCTTGGGCCGCCTTCGGTTGCCAGGGTCCAGCCCGCTCCAGATCTGGCCGGCCTCCGCCAAGTCGCCGCTGCCTTCAGCCCTCGTTGTTGCCGGAGATTGCGCCGCCGCTGCTCTCTTTCTGCTTCTGCTTCCTGTCGAGCAGAGCAACGCGCCCGCTCCTCCCTGTCGCGTTGACCATGAACGCCCGAGCCAGTGGACCAAATCCTTGCCTCCAGTCCCGGCCCAGCTCGCGTCCAGCCGGCCCATGAGGCCTGGTGAGCTTCAGTTCCAGCTCCCATGATGTTACCGGGCCTACCAGTTTTGGCCCATAGTATTTTTTTCTGCGCTGCGTTTTTTAATCTTTTATTCCAGAGTTTGCTGTTTTACAGAAAAGACCCTCATGTTCATGCATTTAATATCTCACAAACTGTGCATCGAATTAAAATAAGTTATACATGAAACTTGCTTAGAATTTTGTGTAGATTAATAATTTTCCACTTTCATCTATGTTTAAAATGCTTAAAATGATGTTTGTTTAAATTTGCTTAAATAACTTGCTAAAATGTTTTAATTCATAACTATTTAATCGTAGCTCCGAATTAAATAAACTTTATATGTAAATGGGGTAGAAAAATGCCTAGTTTAACATGGTGGCATCACTTTGCATGTTTAACAACTCTAAAATTGTGTTTAGGGCAGAACAGTACCAAACCTTAAAATATGCACATGAGGAGTTTCCAGACTTGTTGTTTTGTTGTTCCGGCCTCATTTCTAAATAGGTAGTTTTCATTTCCTTTACACTCTTGCCATGCTAACAACATCTAATCTTGTTGGGTACCTAAACGAGAGAGAACTAAATAATTGATGTGGTGTTTCGTCAATATGCAACGGAGTTGCATATTGAGCTCCACTTAATTTGTAGGATGGCTTGTGCACTTTGCCATACCATGTATCTTTAAACTGGACATGCATCATATTTAGTTGTGCATCTTGCCATGTTTATGTGGTGGTTGTTTACTATGTTGTTTGCTTCTTTCCGGTGTTGCTTCTTCGGGTTGGTTCTGTTAATGTCGTGTTTGTGAGGAACTGTTCGACTACGCCCGTTTGTCTTCTTCATGGACTCGTTCTTCTTCCTTGCGGGATTTCAGGCAAGATGACCATACCCTCGAGATCACTTCTATCTTTGCTTGCTAGTTGCTCGCTCTTTTGCTATGCCTATGTTGCGATACCTACCATTTTCTTATCATGCCTCCTATATTGTTGAACCAAGCCACTAACCCACCTTGTCCTAGCAAACCATTGTTTGGCTATGTTACCACTTTGCTCAACCTCTCTTATAGCGTTGTTAGTTGCAGGTGAAGTTTCGAGCTTGTTCCATGTTGGAACAAGTATATTTTTGTTGTGATATCACAATATCTCTTATTTAATTAATGCATCTATATACTTGGTAATGGGTGGAAGGCTCGGCCTTATGCCTGGTGTTTTGTTCCACTCTTGCCGCCCTAGTTTCCGTCATATCAGCGTTATGTTCCCGGATTTTGCGTTCCTTACGCGGTTGGGTTATAATGGGAACCCCTTGACAGTTTGCCTTGAATAAAACTCCTCCAGCAAGGCCCAACATTGGTTTTACCATTTGCCACCTAGCCTTTTTTTCTTTCCCTTGAGTCGGCCGGCTCAAGGGTCATCTTTATTTTAAACCCCCGGGCCAGTGCTTGTCTAAGTGTTGGTCCAAATTGAGCGATGTCCGGAGCTACCAGGGGCAACTCTGGGCTGGCCCACCCGACGTCTGGCTCATCTGGTGTGCCCTGAGAACGAGATATGTGCAGCTCCTATCGGGATTTGTCGGCACATCTGGGTGGCTTTGCTGGTCTTGTTTTACCATTGTCAAAATGTCTTGTAACCGGGATTCCGAGTCTGATCGGGTCTTCCCGCTAGAAGGAATATCCTTCATTGACCATGAGAGCTTGTGATGGGCTAAGTTCGGACACCCGTGCAGGGATTTGAACTTTCGGAAGCCGTGCCCGCGGTTATGGGCAGATGGGAATTTGTTAATGTCCGGTTGTAGAAAACCTGAAGTTAACCTTAATTAAAATGCATCAACCGCGTGTGTAACCGTGATGGTCTCTTCTCGGCGGTGTCCGGGAAGTGAACACGGTGTTGGAGTTATGCTTGACGTAGGTTGTTCTAGGATCACTTCTTGATCATAGTTGTTCGACCGTGCTTTTGCCTTCTCTTCTCGCTCTCTTTTGCGTATGTTAGCCACCATATATACTAGTCGCTTGCTGCAGCTCCACCTCATACCTTTTACCTTACCTATAAGCTTAAATTGTCTTGATCGCGAGGGTGTGAGATTGCTGACTCCCCGTGACTCACAGATACTTCCAAAACCAGTTTGCAGGTGCCGTTGAACCATGCAGATGACGCAACCAAGCTCAAGGAGGAGCTTGATGAAGATCTCATTCTTTGTGTTGTTCCGTTTCCAGTTGATCAGTAGTGGAGCCCAGTCGGGACGATCGGGGATCTGTGTAGCATTTGGGGTAGTCTTCTCTTATTTTGGTTCCGAAGTCAGACCTTGATTGTATTTGGATGATGTATTTCTTTATTCATGTAATTGTGTGAAGTGGCGATTGTAAGCCAACTATGTATCTCTTTCCCTTATGTATTACATGGGTTGTGTGAAGATTACCTCACTTGCGACATTGCTTACAATGCGGTTATGCCTCTAAGTTGTGCTTCAACACGTGGGAGATATAGCCGCATCAAGGGCGTTACATGGTGCTTTCCGTAAAATCCTTGCTAAATACGATGTTAATCATAGAATTGCATCTCCTTATCACCCTCAGTCTAGTGGTCAACTAGAGTTGAGTAATAGAGAACTCAAATTAATTTTGCAAAAGACTTTTAATAGGTCTAGAAAGAATTGGTCCAAGAAACTTGATGATGCATTATGGGCCTATAGAACTGCATACAAAAATCCTATGGGTATGTCTCCGTATAAAACGGTTTATGGAAAAGCATGTCACTTACCTCTCGAACTAGGACACAAGGCTTATTGGGCTATTAAAGAACTTAATTATGATTTTAAACTTGCCGGTGAGAAGAGGTTATTTGATATTAGCTCACTTGATGAATGGAGAACCCAAGCCTACAAAAATGCCAAGTTGTTTAAAGAAAAAGTTAAAAGATGGCATGACAAAAGCATGAGTTTAATGTAGGTGATTATGTATTGCTATACAACTCTCGTTTAAGATTTTTTGCAGGAAAACTTCTCTCTAAATGGGAAGGTCCTTACGTTATTGAGGAGGTCTACCGTTCCGGTGTCATAAAAATCAACAACTTCGAAGGCACAAATCCGAAGGTGGTGAACGGTCAAAGAATCAAACATTATATCTCAGGTAATCCCATAAATGTTGAAACCAATGTTATCGAAACTATAACCCCGGAGGACTACATAAGGGACACTTTCCGGAACGTTTCAGACTCCGAAAAGGAATAGGTATGTGGTACGGCAAGTAAACCGACTCCAAAACAGTTTCTAAGGCAATATTTCTCCGTTTTGGAATATTTAGAAAAATAGAAAAATAAGAAGCAGTCCGGGAAGGACACAGGGGCTCCACGAGGGTGGAGGGCGCGCCCCCCCTACCTCGTGGGCACCTCGTGTGCTCTCCGGACTCCGTTTTCATACACGACACATATTTTGGTCGGCAAAAATTCATTATATAATATCCCGGAGGTTTTGACTCCCGTATCACGCAATTATCTCCTGTTTGTGTTTTGAGCTGTCCTGCTACAGGTTAGAGCAAGATGTCTTCGCAAGAGTTAGTCGGGGAGAGCTGGGTGTCTCACCCAGCACCGAGATCAATGACAAACAACAATGTTGACCTCTTTGGGCCAGCAACGAAGGAAGAGATGGAGGCCGAATTGAAGAGGATAGATGCCATGGAAGAGGATCGAGAGATCACTTCCCGCCTCCAAGCTGGATTCACAATGGGAGAACTGCAGAGCTCAGCTATTCCAAACTTAGTTATCCCTTCCAATGTTAGATTTCTTTCTTATGAGAATATGAAAAAGAGTGTCACTGGTTCTCCCACAGCTATACAGCACCCTTGGGTGCAGGGAGCTTTGGCTGTTACAGGAGAACTCCGAAAGGAAATAATGGACCTCAACCAGCAAGTCAACAAGCTTGAGGAGGAGAATCGTATCTTGAGGGGCATCATCGCCAAGAACATCACATCACCATCCCCAAAAAGAGAGACATAATCACATGGGTATGGGCACTCCACTTGGCAACTGCCAAGCTTGGGGGAGTGCTCCGGTATCGTATCACCATCACTTTTGTCTTTACCGTTTTTCTTAGTTCGATCCTTTTGGTAATATCTTGATCTAGTAGAATAAAAGTTCTTAGTATGATCTAGTTGTTAGTTTTGCTTTATTATCCTTCTATGTAATCGAGTCCGTGAGCTATATAATAAAGATTAGTGTTGAGTCAAGGGCTTGATTATTTTGCCATGATCCTAAGTGTAAAAGAAAAGAGGAAGAAATAAAAAGAAACAAAGAGATCATATGAGTCTTATGGAGAGTAATGAGCTAACATAGAAAGAGTATGATGAATAAAAGTTGTTGAGGGTTGACAAACACAGTTTTGGTCATCGTTGCAATTAATAGGAAGTAATAAAGAAAGAGAGGTCTTCACATATAAATATACTATCTTGGACATCTTTTATGATTGTGAGCACTCATTAAAATATGACATGCTAAAGAGTTGACATTGGCCAAGCAAGACAACATAATGGGTTATGTTTTCTTACATATGAGATGAATTTTATTGTCTTGGATCTTCCAACATGATGAGCTTGCCTTTCCCACTCATGCTAGCCAAACTCATTGCACCAAGTAGAGATACTACTTGTGCTTCCAAATACCCTTAAACCAGTCTTGCCATAAGAGTACACCATATCTACCTATGGATTGAGTAAGATCCACCAAGTAAGTTGTCATCGGTGCAAGCAATAAAAATTGCTCTCTAAATATGTATCATTGATTGGTGTGGAGGAAATAAGCTTTATACAATTGTGTGATATGGAAGTAATAAAAGCGACAGACTGCATAATAAAGGTCCATATCACAAGTGACAATATAAAGTGACGTTCTTTCGCATTAAGATTTTGTGCATCCTACCATAAAAGCACATGACAACCTCTGCTTCCCTCTGCGAAGGGCCTATCTTTTACTTTTATCTCCTACATTGCATAAGAGTCATGGTGATTTTCACCCTTCCTTTTTACACTTTATCCTTTGGCAAGCGCATTATGTTGGAAAGATCCTGGTATATATGGCTAATTGGATGTGAGTTTTCATGAACTATTACTGTTGACATTACCCTTGAGGTAAAACGTTGGGAGGCAAAGCTATAAGCCCCTATCTTTCTCTGTGTCTGATTAAAACTCCATACCCATAAGTATTGCGTGAGTGTCAGCAATTGTGAAAGATTAGATGATAGTTGAGTATGTGGACTTGCTGAAAAGCTCTTTTACATTGACTCTGTCCGATGTTATGATAAATTGCAATTGCTTCAATGACTGAGATTGTAGTTTGTTAGTTTTCAATGAAGTTTACAATTCATACTTGATATTGTGATTGAACTATTACTCTAGCATAAGAGATTATATGACAAACAATTATATAAGTTGTTGTTCTAAGAATGATCATGATGCCCTCATGTCCGTATTTTATTTTTATCGACACCTCTATCTCTAAACATGTGGGCATATTTTTCGATTTCGGCTTTTCGCTTGAGGGCAAGCGAGGTCTAAGCTTGGGGGAGTTGATACGTACATTTTGCATCATGCTTTTATATCAATATTTATTGCATTATGGGTTGTTATTACACATTATGTCACAATACTTATGCCTAGTCTCTCTTATTTTACAAGGTTTACATAAAGAGGGAGAATGCCGGCAGCTGGGATTCTGGGCTGGAAAAGGAGCAAATATTAGAGACCTATTCTGCACAGCTCCAAAAGTCCTAAAACTTCACGGAAGATGTTTTCAAAATATATAAAAAGATACTCAGCGGAAGAAACTCACCAGGGGGCCACACCCTGCCCACGAGGGTGGGGGCTCGCCCTACCCCCTGCGCGCACCCCTCTACCTCATGGGCCTCCTGGTGGACCTCCGGTGACCATCTTCTGCTATATGGAGTCTTTCGATGGGAAAAATCATAAGCCATCTTCTCGGACGAAACTCTGCCACCACGAGGCGGAACCTTGGCGGAACCAATCTAGGGCTCTGGCGGAGCTGTTCTGCCGGGGAAACTTCCCTCTTGGAGGGGGAAATCATCGCCATCGTCATCACCAACGCTCCTCTCATCGGGAGAGGGCAATCTCCATCAACATCTTCATCAGCACCATCTAACCTCAAACCCCTAGTTCATCTCTTGTATCCAATTCTTGTCTCTAAGTCCGGGATTGGTGTTAGTAGGTTGCTAGTAGTGTTAATTACTCCTTGTAGTTGATGCTAGTTGGTTTAATTGGTGGAAGATCATATGTTCAGATCCTATATGCATATTAATACCCCTCTGATTATGAACATGTTTATGCTTTGTGAGTAGTTACTTTTGTTCCTGGGGACATGGGAGAAGTCTTGTTATTAGTAGTCATGTGAATTTGGTATTCGTTCGATATTTTGATGAGATGTATGTTGTCTCTCCTCTAGTGGTGTTATGTGAACGTCGACTACATGACACTTCACCATTATTTGGGCCTAGAGGAAGGCATTGGGAAGTAATAAGTGGATGATGGGTTGCTAGAGTGACAGAAGCTTAAACCCTAGTTTATGTGTTGCTTCGTAAGGGGCTGATTTGCATCCATATGTTTCATGCCATGGTTAGGTTTACCTTAATACTTTTGTTGTAGTTGCGGAGGCTTGCAATAGAGGTTAATCATAAGTGGGATGCTTGTCCAAGTAAGGGCAGCACCCAAGCACCGGTCCACCCACATACCAAATTATCAAAGTACCGAACGCAAATCATACGAACATGTTGAAAACTAGCTTGAGGATATTCCCATGTGTCCTCGGGAGCACTTTACATCATATAAGAGTTTGTCCAGGCTTGTACTTTGCTATAAAAGGATTGGGCCACCTTGCTGCACCTTATTTACTTTTGTTACTTGTTGCTCGTTACAAATTATCTTATCTCAAAACTATCTGTTACCACTTATTTCAGTACTTGCAGAGAATACCTTGCTGGAAACCACTTATCATTTCCTTCTGCTCCTCGTTGGGTTCGACACTCTTACTTATCGAAAGGACTACAATAGATCCCCTATACTTGTGGGTCATCACCCGCTGCCACGGGAGGGTGGGACAAAAATTGACATGCAAGTTCTTTTCCATAAACACGTATTACTATATTCGGAATACATGCCTACATTACATTGATGAATTGGAGCTAGTTCTGTGTCACTCTATGTTATGATTGTTACATGATGAACCGCATCCGGCATAATTCTCCATCACTGATCCATTGCCTATGAGCTTTCCATATATTGTTCTTCGCTTATTTACTTTTCCGTTGCTATTGCTATCATCAATACAAAATACCAAAAACATTACTTTTGCTACCGTTACCTTTTGCTACCGTTACCACTAGTATCATATTAATTTGCTACTAAATACTTTGCTATAGATATTAAGTTTCCAGGTGTGGTTGAATTGACAACTCAGCTGCTAATACTTGAGAATATTCTTTGGCTCCCCTTGTGTCGAATCAATAAATTTGGGTTGAATACTCTACCCTCGAAAACTATTGCGATCCCCTATACTTGTGGGTTATCAAGACTATTTTCTGGCGCCGTTGCCGGGGAGCATAGCTCTATCCTTTGAGCCACTTGGGATTTATATCTTCTTATCATTATGAAGAACTTGAGAGATCCAAAAACCAAGATTTATCCCTCAACTACGAGGGGACATAAGGAACTGCCATCTAGCTCCGCACTTGATTCACCTTCTGTTTTGAGTAAGCTTGCGACACCTAAACCTGCTTCTGCTATTCATTCTGATATGTCACATGTTATTGATGATGCCACTTCTGCTATGCATGAAACTTATGATGAAACTACTTCTATGCTTGATACTACTATGCCACTGGGTGAATTTCTTGATGAACAACTTGCTAGGGTTAGAGAGAATGAAATTATTGAAACTGGTAATATTGATGAAAGTGATGATGAAGACTCTCCCCTAATAAATATGAATTGCCTGTTGTTCCTGAGGGTTATGTTCTGGATGAAGAATCTGCTAGAGCTATTCTTGCTTGCAATGATAGATATGATCTAAAGAGGTTATTAGCTAAATGGAAGCAGCAATCCCTTAATGCTAGAATGAAACCTGACCCTGCTTTTGCTGTTTCACCTATCTGTGTTACTGATAAAGATTATGTTTATCCTGATATGATTACTTTAGTTGAATCTGATCCTTTTTATGGCTATGAATCTAAAACTGTTGTGGCACATCTTACTAAATTAAATGATATAGCCACCCTGGTCACTAATGATGAGAGAACTCGTTACTTTTATATCCTTAAAATATTTCCATTCTCATTAAAGGGTGATGCTAAGATATGGTTTAATTATCTTGATCCTGGTTGTGTGCGTAGTCCCCAGGATATGATTTATTACTTCTCTGCTAAATATTTCCCTGCTCATAAGAAACAAGCTGCTTTAAGGGATATATATAATTTTGTGCAAATTGAAGAAGAGAGTCTCCCATAAGCTTGGGGGAGGCTTCTCCAATTACTTAATGCTTTGCCTGATCATCCTCTTAAGAAAAATGAAATACTTGATATCTTTTATAATGGACTAACTGATGCTTCCAGAGATTACCTGGATAGTTATGCTGGTTCTGTTTTCAGGGAAAGAACACCGGATGAAGCTGAAATTCTATTGAATAATATGTTGACAAATGAAAATAATTGGACACTTCCTGAGCCAACTCCTGAGCCTATTCCTAAAACAACTCCGAAGAAGAGGGGTGTTCTATTTCTCAGTCCTGAAGATATGCAAGAGGCAAAGAAATCTATGAAACAAAAAGGTATTAAAGCTGAAGATGTTAAGAATTTACCTCCTATTGAAGAAATACACGGTCTTAATTTACCGCCTGTTGAAGAAACATATGACCTTAATCCATCTCCTATTGAAGAAATTCATGGTCCTGATAACCCGACACAGGTAGTAAAGGTAAATTCTCTCTATAGATATGATAAAGCTGAAATCCCATTTACTAAGTTTGCTAGCCCATGCTTAGATGGGTTTGATAAATTTATGGTTAAGCAAGAAGATTTTAATGCTTATTTTGGTAGACAATTGAAATACAATTCAAATATGCTTGAACACTTCGGTGATTATATGGCTAATGTCAAAGGTGAACTTAAACTTATTAGTAAACATGCTTCTATGGTCACCACTCAAGTAGAACAAGTACTTAAAGCTCAAAATGATTTTCTCAATGAATTGAATAGTAAGAATAATGATAATGCTGTTAGAGTTATGACTAGAGGTGGTAAAATGACGCAGGAACCTTTGTATCCTGAAGGCCATCCTAAAAGGATTGAGCAAGATTCTCAGAGAAATAATATAGATGCACCTAGTCCTTCTAAAAGGAAGAAAAAGAAAAATGATAGGACTTTGCATGCTTCTAGTGAACCTATTGTTGAAACACCTAAGAAACCAAATGATATTTCTATTTCTGATGCTGAAACACAATCTGGTAATGAACCTGAGACTAGTGATAATGTTCATGATGATGCTCAACCTAGTAATGATAATGATATAGAAATTGAACCTGCTGTTGATCTTGATAACCCACAATCAAAGAATCAACGTTATGATAAGAAAGACTTTGTTGCTAGGAAACACGGTAAGGAAGGAGAGCCTTGGGTTCAGAAACCCATGCCTTTTCCTTCCAAACCATCCAAGAAAAAGGATGACGAGGATTTTGAGTGCTTTGCTGAAATGATTAGACCTATCTTTTTGCGTATGCGATTAACTGATATGCTTGAAATGAATCTTTATGCTAAGTATATGAAAGATATCGTTACAAATAAAAGAGAGATACCGGAAGCTGAAATTTTCACCATGCTTGCTAATTATACTTTTAAGGGTGGAATACCAAAGAAACTTGGAGATCCCGGTGTACCAACTATACCATGCTCCATTAAAAGAAACTATGTTAAAAATGCTTTATGTGATCTTGGAGCCGGTGTTAGTGTTATGCCTCTCTCTTTATATCGTAGACTTGATTTGAATAAGTTGACACCTACTGAAATATCTTTGCAAATGGCTGATAAATCAACTGCTATACCTGTCGGTATTTGTGCGGATGTGCCTGTTGTAGTTGCAAACGTTACTATTTTAACAGACTTTGTTATTCTTGATATTCCCGAGGATGATAGTATGTCTATTATTCTTAGAAGACTCTTTTTGAATACTGCAGGGGCTGTTATTGATTGCACTAAAGGCAATGTCACTTTTCATGTTAATCGTAATGAGCATATGCTACCTCTTGAGCAGTGCGTTGGTTTTCCCCGAAGAGGAAGGGATGATGCAGCAAAGTGGCATAAGTATTTCCTTCAGTTGTTGAGAACCAAGGTATCAATCTAGTAGGAGGCTACGTGTGAGTCCCTCGCACCTGCTCAAAACAAATAAATCCTCGCAACCAACGCAATAAGGGGTTGTTAATCCCTACACGACCACTTACGAGAGTGAGATCTGATAGATATGATAGGATAATTTTTTTGGTATTTTTATGATAAAGATGCAAAGTAAAATAAAAGCAAAGTAAAAGCAAAGGAAATAACTAAATATTGGAAGATTAATATGATGAAGATAGACCCGGGGACCATAGGTTTCACTAGTGGCTTCTCTCAAGAGCATAGGTATTTTACGGTCGGTGAACGAATTACTGTTGAGCAATTGACAGAATTGAGCATAGTTATGAGAATATCTAGGTATGATCATGTATATAGGCATCACGTCCGAGACAAGTAGACCAACTCCTGCCTGCATCTACTACTATTACTCCACTCATCGACCGCTATCCAGCATGCATCTAGAGTATTAAGTTCCTGAAAATAGAGTAACGCCTTAAGCAAGATTACATGATGTAGAGGGATAAACTCATGCAATATGATGAAAACCCCATCTTGTTATCCTCGATGGCAACAATACAATACGTGCCTTGCTGCCCCTACTGTCACTGGGAAAGGACACCACAAGATTGAACCCAAAGCTAAGCACTTCTCCCATTGCAAGAAAGATCAATCTAGTAGGCCAAACCAAACTGATAATTCGAAGAGACTTGCGAAGATAACCAATCATACATAAAAGAATCCAGAGAATTTTCAAATATTGTTCATAGATAGACTTGATCATAAACCCACAATTCATCGATCTCAACAAACACACCGCAGAAAGAAGATTACATCGAATAGATCTCTAGAAGAGAGGGGGAGAACATTGTATTGAGATCCAAAAAGAGAGAAGAAGCCATCTAGCTAATAACTATGGACCCATAGGTATGAGGTAAACTAATCACACTTCATCGAAGGGGCTATGGTGATGATGTAGAAGCCCTCCGTGATCGATACCCCCTCCGACGGAGCTCCGGAACAGGCCCCAAGATGGGATCTCGTGTACATAGAAAGTTGCGGCGGTGGAATTAGGGCTTTGGCTCTGTATCTGATCGTTTGGGGGTACGTAGGTATATATAGGAGGAAGGAATACGTTGGTGGAGCAACAGGGGGACCACGAGGGTGGAGGGTGCGCCGGGGGGTAGGCGCGCCCCCTACCTCGTGGCCTCCTCCTTTTTATCTTGACGTAGGGTCCAAGTCTCCTGGATCATGTTCGGTGAGAAAATCACGTTCCCAAAGGTTTCATTCCGTTTGGACTCCATTTGATATTCCTTTTCTTCGAAACCCTAAAATAGGCAAAAAAACAGCAATTCTGGGTTGGGCCTCCGGTTAATAGGTTAGTCCCAAAAATAATATAGAAGTGGATAATAAAGCCCAATAATGTCCAAAATAGTAGATAATATAGCATGGAGCAATCAAAAATTATAGATATGTTGGAGACGTATTAGCATACGGTACACTTTCCGAGGAAACAACCTCAAGTTCATAGTATCAACTCTATTGGAAAAATTCCATCGATTATATTTGGAGGTTTTGAATTTCCTCTTCCTACTGTCAAGAAGAAATATGATATTCTTGTTATTGGGGATGTGCATATCCCCATTGAGGTAACATAGTGTTATTCGAAATTTCTCCGGTTCCATGTTATTCGGAATGAGTTCGTTAACAAGACTTGATCAACCTTGTTAGTGGATTCCTTTTGATGAGCATGAGATGGATGAAACTAGAAGGCACAAAGTTTTGTACCCTACTTTTACCTTGTGTTATTTATATTAAATAAAATAAAAATAGTATTTTTCTATCTGTTATCTGATTTATCCGTGCAATGTAAAAATACCCCGAAAATAAAAGTTCTCCAAATGCCCTGAAATTTAAATATGATTTTTTCTAGAATATTTGAGAATATTTCGCATTGAGAACACAGCAGGAGGAGCTGGCACCTAGCCACGAGGGTCAGGGGCGCGCCCTACCCCCCTGGGCACGCCCCCTGCCTCGTGGGCCCATGGTGGCCCTCCTCCACTTATTCCTGCACCCACACACTTTTTCTTCCTCCCACAAACCCGTATATCCAGCTCAAACCCGAGTCCAAGCTCATTTTGCTGCCATTTTCGATCTCCTTGCTCAAAGCACCTCTCACAAAACTGCTTGGGGAGATTGTTCCTTGGTATGTGACTCCTCCATTCGTCCAATTAGTTTTTGTTCTAGTGCTTTATTCATTGCAAATTTATGCTGCCTAGGTGACCATGTTCTTGAGCTTGCATGTCAAATTTATATGGTCAAAAGTAGGTTTGATGCATAATATAGGCTCTAGGCACTTGTAGGAGTAGTTGCTATCAATATTATTGAGTTTCGTTCACTTTTATTTTGAAGTTACTAAAAATTTCAGAAATTTTTCAGAGGAAGAAATATGTTTAGGAAAATGTACCAAGGTGGCTCTTCAAGGAAACAAGAGCCCAGGCTTGCAATGCGTGATGCTGATGATGAGCCACCAATAAACGCTCCAGTGCGTCCTTGTGAATGGCCTTCGGAAAATTTTATAGATCGAGCGGGAATTAAGGAAGAATTTAACGCATATTTGCGTAACGCTGATCTTGTGAGCTTCGAGGAAGAAAGTGCAGCCAGTATCACTATCTCACTAGTTCCTTTGTGAGGAGGTTTGAATTTTCATCTTCACGTAATTCTCCAACTGTCCTGTTTGATCTTATGAAAATTCTTACACTATGGACTTAGAGGATTTTACCACTGCTTGCAAACTTCCACAATGGGGTAGTGTTAGGGAACCTCGCAAATCTGAATTTAGAGATTTTCTTGCTAGTATAACTGTGAGGGAATCTAGAGATATAACACAAGCTACTATAGGGAGCATTCACTTTCCCGTTGTACATTATTTTGCTCTCTTCATAGGTAGATGCATTAATGGTAAAGATGAGGCATGTCACATGTGTGTCCCCGACCTTAGTATTCTTAGGAGTGCTGTGTTAGGAGATAAACCATATAATTTGGGAGCCATTGTTGCACGTAGGTTGCATCTGAATAGATTTAATGGAGATTTCTTTGGTGGAATTTATGCAACCCGCATAGCTAATTTTCTTGGTATAGCCATACGCGAAGATGATATTGAGTTGCCTCCTGCTTATTTGGATTATGAGGCTATGGTTTACCACCAGTTTGTCAAGAGGAATGAATCACCTCTCCAGTATCGCTTAATCTTTGACAGACAACGTGTTGTCCGTATTACTCACCCTGCTCCTGCCTTCTTGATTATCAGGCAAAAGGAAGATATGTTATTACCAGAGAGGAGGCAGATGAGTACGAGAGGAGGGCGAAGGCCGCTCGTCGCCATGCTGCAGCTCAGGAGGCGATAGCCGCTGCATCTCAGTACGACCCTAACTATTATTATGGATATCCGCCAGGCCAACTGTGGCCATAGACCAACTTAGGCCAAAAGCCTAAGCTTGGGGGAGTACATATTTCTCACCAACATTACATTTATGTTCACACACTCATTGCTAGATGTCGGTCCTCATACTTTTTCATTGTATGATCCATGCTAGTTTATTTTCCTTTTTATGCTTTCTTCTTGTGTGTTTAATAAACCTTAAGAAAAACCAAAAAAATAGTTGTAGCTTTTAATTAGTTTACTTTCCATGCTTGTAGTAGTAATTAAAAAGAAAACCCAAAAAGATTTCATGTTCTTCTTTTGCCTGTTGGGAGCTTTCCCGTGTAAATAGTTTTATTTCTTTTCTTTTCTTTGGGGGTCGATGGGAGAAGACCATGATTAAATTGTTGAAGTGGCTCTTATATGCATTATTGTTGATCTGATAAAAGAGCCCATATTGCCTTGCCTTCTCTTGTTTATTGAATTCTTGCAGATTCCAGCTTAGTCCAATGCACGAGCACTATTATTATTATTCACACTATTCGGTCGTGCAAGTGAAAGGCAATTATGACAATATATGATGGACTGACTGAGATGAGAAAAGCTGGTGTGAACTCGACCTCTCTTGTTTTTGTAACTATGATTAGTTCATTGTTCCTGATTCAGCCTATTATGAATAAACATGTTTGCAGTGACAACTAGAGATCATAATTTCTTATGCCATGCTTGATTGGCTAGGAGCTTATAATGGTTTACCTTGCGTGCCAACATGCTATTAAAATGGTTGTGATGTGGTATGATAGGGTCGTATCCTCCTCTGAATGATTTAAGTGACTTGACTTGGCGCATGTTCACGCATGTAGTTGAAACAAAATCAACATAGCCTCACGATATTTATGTTCATGGTGGATTATATCCTACTCATTCTTGCATTTGGTGTTGATTAATTTTAATGCATGTTCATGATTGTTGTCGCTCTCTAACTGGTCGCTTCCCAGTCTTTTGCTAGCCTTCACCTGTACTAAGCGGGAATACTGCTTGTTCATCCAACTCCATAAACCCCAAAGTTATTTCCTATGAGTCCACCATACCTACCTATATACGGTATCTACCTGCCGTTCCAAGTAAATTTGTATGTGCCAAACTCTAAACCTTCAAATAAATATCTTGTTTTCACTACAAAAAATACACTTCCATGATGATATGTGTTTGTCACAGTAGGTCACTTTTTTGTCATGCATGTACATCCATGACAAATTTATAACAGAATCAAGATAGTCATACCTGTGTTGTCGTAGAAGTGTTCCATGACATTACCAAAATTATCATCACGGAAGTGTCCACTTCCATGATGATAAATCGCGCGTCACAGAAGTGCTTTCGTCAAGGGTGACCGATACGTGGCATCCACTGTAACGGAACGTCGTTAAGCTATCGGGTCGGGTTTTGGATCCGATAACCCGTTAACAGCCCCGACCAATGGGGATTTTCCACGTGTAAAATCATCATTGGCTGGAGGAAACACATGTCTGCTCATCATTGGGACAGATGTCAACCACTCATTGGACGGAAGGCGCCTATGATACATCGACACGTGGCACGGCCCAACAGAGGCCCATTCCTGTGAAAAGGTCGGCCCGTTTGACTTGGTCAAAAGCTGGCAGGCTTGCCCATGGAAATCATGTTAATGGCCTGTTCGAATATAGCCCATTTACAGCCCGCTAACCAAGGCCCGTTACGCCCTATCCGAATTAGGCCCAGTAGCGTCATCTGGGCCATCCAATATGATTCCAGCCCATTTTCACTTCTGGCCCATGTATGGCCCATGAAGTCTTTCGGCCCATATGAGGCCCTATGTAACTCTTGGCCTACTAACGGCCCATGGTGAAACTGGCCCTTAATGAACAGTGTATCACTTTACACCCATTAACGGCCCGTGGTGAAACTGGCCCGTAATGAACAGTGTATCACTTTATACCCATTAACAGCCTGTTATTCCGTTGGGCCGTTTCTAGCCCATGTTGTCTTTCGGCCTTCTCAGAGCCCATTTATTCTTGGGCTCATTTCCAGCATTCGTTTACTTATGGCCCGTTACTGTCATTTTCTGCTTGTGGGCCAAATTCAGCCCGTGGTTACAGTCGCCCGTTTGTGGTCTGTTAATACGTTGGGCCGATTTCATAGCGTCATCAAATACGGCCTACTAACGATGCCCCGTTATGGTCGGCCCATGAACAGACGATTCCAACTCTAGCCCGTTTACGGCCATAATGCGGTCTGTTTGGCCCATGTTTGGCCAATCGATTATACGGCCCGTATAAGGCCCATTGATAATACGGCCCGCAGAAGGCCCATTGTTTCTACGGCCCGTAGAAGGCCCACTGTTTCTACGGCCAGTAGGAGGCCCAGTGTCACTACAGTAAATATTAGCCCATGGTTATTGTGGCCTAGTTTTTAAAAATAGGTTATTGCAGCCACTAGCTAACCACGGAAAAAGAACTGCAATGACTACAAGCAAACAAATAAACAAGACAACAAGGAAATAAATAAGAAAGCAACTAACGCTAGGCTATCACGGCTATTACACATATTACATCCACTGGGCATCAAAGTTCGCCACCAGTGCAAATATAGGGAACAAAGCAGCATATCATATACACTGGTTGTCAAAGTTGGCGACCAGCGCAAATAAACGCCGCAGCAAAACAAATCCAGAACTGAAAACACTTCAGAAGATCTCAAGAAACAATATCCTGGGTACCCATAATGCTGGCAAGATTCTTAGCAAGCTTATTAACTTTATCTTGTTTGGCGCTTAAATCCTCCAGCGCTTGTTGTTGCACCAGAAAATATGCATCTGAATTCTGTAGGGACTTCCTCAGTCCTTCAGCTTCCTGTCGTAGCACATCTGATCGATGTCTTTCAACTTGAAGTTGAGACTCAAGAAGACGAACTGATTCAGGTAGCGAGTTCGAAGAGCTTGTGCCAGCAGTAGTGGCCAGTAACTCGAACACTACATCAAGACAGGACTTTTGGGTTCCCTCACTGTCGTCAAGATAGTTTTTATTAGCTTTCTTGGAGACCAACAGGGATGTCTCACTATCTTGAATCTTATCTGC
This sequence comes from Triticum dicoccoides, assembly GCF_002162155.2. NCBI lineage: Eukaryota > Viridiplantae > Streptophyta > Magnoliopsida > Poales > Poaceae > Triticum > Triticum dicoccoides. Next base: position 665,878,572 of record NC_041384.1, read on the forward strand.
ATTACTTCCTTTACCATTGGATAACGCGGTACTGTTCTCCAATATTTTGTCCGCATTCTAAAAGAGAAACAAGCAGACACATCACATGTTTACCATGTTGTATATGAAACTCATTTTGGTAAATGAGTTCAGTAGTAAAGTGAACAGGATAACAACATGAAACAAACATATATCTATGTACCATGGTCACTTTATGGTCTATATCATTCTAGTTTTTGTTGCCAAATCAAGATAGAGACACGGTTCAAATAATATTTGTTCAAGACAAAGCAGAATAGACAGAATATAAGTGTGGGTAACTATAGAGCAATAACAACACTTGTAATGTGCATGACATGAGAACATAACTGTTTATTCAATTGAAACTGAAATCAACATAGAGCAGCTTACAACAGCGAACCAGTTAAAGAAACAGGTTTAAAACATACCTATTGCGCCATTGGAGTTTCAATTCCATCCTTCAAATTTGAAAATAGTTGGTATGAGTAAATACAGTCATGCAAGAGCAAAGGAGTATGAACCATAGCTACAGAACCTGACCTGAGAACAAATCTTATTCTCCTTTAAGCGTTGAGTTGGGATTCGGAGTGGTGGTCCTCGTGCTTTGGGCACTGCAGTTCCCTTACTAACTGCTTGTGTTTGGGTGCTCTGTGGTGGAGACGGTGCTGTGTCAACTGGAACTGGGTTACTATCTGCCGGGGTTGGGGTTAGAAGGGGTGTAGCTGGTTCTCTGTCCAACTGGGTAGGGGTACAATCTGCGAGAGTCTGGGTTATGTGTGGTGGATCTGGTCCTTGGGCAAGTACAACCGTGGTTCTATCTGCATCAACTGGTAGCACTATCTTTTCTGAAGACCGTGTTGTTACTCCCTTAGATACTGCCATCACGCTCTCCAATTCAAATGGCTGATAAACAAGAAAAGTAATTGAAAGTATAGACATTGTATGATAGACAGGCGCAATGGATAGTGGGGAATAAAAGAGGGCATGAAATAATTCATATTTATGTTGTCTAACCAAACAGGATAGCATGACACAATTTCACATATATGATGGCTAACTAAACAGGATAGCATGACACAATTTCACATTATGATGGCTAACTAAAAAAGATGGGAAGACATAGTTCAAAATATGAGACTATGTAAACAGGATGACATGACATAACTATATAATGTGTTTATTAAATAGGTTGGCATGCCACAATTCACATACATTCACGGATAGAATGCCATAATTCAAAATATGATGACTCTAAACACTAAACAGGATGAGATGATATAACTATATGATGTCTTTATCAAATGGGTTGCCATGCCATAATTCAGATAGATGATGTGTATGTACTATGTAAACATGATGGCATGATATAATTCAAATATATGATTTATATAGTAAGCAAGTAAGCAGATGGCAATCCATATATGATGTAAAAACTAAGAAATGCAAGACAACATGCATGACATGGGTAATATAACCCTGCCAAGTTTGAGCATAGACCTCAGGGGGAAAATAGGACTGGTCATCAGTCTCTGAATCCTCCTCTGAGGAGCTCTCTGTAACCAGCAAGATGTCTGCTTCAGCAGGTAGCATTGTCTGCTCTGAATACCTTGTTTTCACTCCAGATTCTTCCATCACCGCTTCAAATGACTGATGCACAGGAAGAGTAGTTGAATATACAAATGTTGTCGCCAAATGGAACACATAATGCAAAAAAATGATGGCATGATATAATTCACATACATGATGATTGGCTAAACAGCATGGCATTGCATAATTCACATATATAATGCCTTTGCAACAAGATAGCATTGTATAATTCACATATATAATGTCTTGCAACAAGATGGCAATGCATAATTCACATATATGGTAATTAGACACTCAACAGGTGGCATTCACACAAAGCATGTCTAAACTAATCAAATGACATAGCAATGCGAGACACCATACGCATGATATGAGCAACATAACCTTGCCAAGTTAGAGCATACACCTCGGGGGGGATAGGACTGGTCATCTGTCTCTGAATCCTCCTCTGAGTAGCTATCCGTAACCAGCGAGATATGCGCTTCGTCAGATAGCATAGTCTGCTCTGAAGACCTTGTTTTCACTCCAGAATTTGCCATCACCGTGTCAAATGGCTGATGCACACAAAGAGTTGTTGAATGTAATAACATTGTTGACAAATGTAATATGTAACGAAAAAAAGGATGGCCTGATATAATTTACATATAAGATGACTGGCTAAGCAGGATGGCATTGCAAAATTCACATATATGATGCCTGGCTAAACAAGATGGTGTTGCATAATTCACATAAACAATGAATAAACTAAACAGATGGCATTCGCACAAAGGATGTCTAAACTAAGCAGATGACATATTTGATGTATAAAGTAAGCAATGCAAGACACCATATGCATGATATAACCAACATCAGCATGCCAAGTTAGACAAAGACCTTAGGGAGTAAATAGGAGTTGTCTTCTCCTTCTGAATCCCCCTCAGAACAGATATCTTCCTCTTGATTACAATCCGAAATGTGTGGAGGGGGCTGCCTTTGCGCCTACCATGGAGCGACGTCTGCATGAAATTTTATGGCCACACAAGGCTCGTCTCTTTTTCTCTACATGTTTAGTTCCATTGTTTACAATAACTGTCATGCATAGGAATAAAACATAGTGAGATTGTGTAAGGAGTACATGCAGAAATCCAGAGTGATGGTAGCAACCTGTGGATAGACCCAAAACCAATAATAGCAGGCAGATAATGGCTTCAGTTAAAAAATACAGATAATGGCTTCTTTACTATTTGATTCCCACCCAACATGAAACTCATAGTAGACACTGGAGATTAACCAGATAGTAGATAGATACTATTGATAGCGGCCCCGATATGTACCCCATAACCATTCAAAAACTCAAGTTTGACCATTAGTTTGGAGCTGACTTAGAGTCTAATCAGTGAACAGGACGATAAAGTAGCATGTAATATTAAGTGATGCATAACGTAAGCAGACACGAAAGAGTGCGACCTCTCTTGTGGACCCGTGTAGTCCTCGAGGTCATCTGCTCAGTGGATGATGGTAGTGCAGTTTTCATGGCTGCCAGCGGTGGGGAAGAAGATCTGAGGCGGCGAAAGATAGTCTAGAGGCCGGATCCCTGCTGTGTTGGACCCTTCTGTCGTTGGAGCAGCTGAGCTGGGGTGGACGACGGCGCAGCAGGAGTGGGACAAACCACGCAAGGTTTTCTTTGACAACTATCTGTAAGAGAAGTAATTCTGTAAGGGCTCATTTGAATTGAAGGATTCCAACAATGCAGGGATAGGAAATAGACAGGAATAGGGTAGGAATGCACGTGCAAACAGAGAATTTAAAAACACAGGATTTCTGCCAATCTGGGTGTTTGATTCACAACAATTGGAAGATCACGGGATGCAAAGAAGCATGGTGAGATTAAGTAAAACCACAAGAAAATATACTGTTATAATGCTATTATGCTACTATCTCTTAGTCTTGTGCTTCATGAATAGGAATTTGAAAAGGAGGACAAGTGAAAATTAAAATTCCTATGTTTTTTCTTTCAGGGAGACACTAAAGGAACAAATCCGTGTGCTCAGTGGACAATATATATAACATGTAGAGTAAAAAAGAGATGCAACAAGTGTACAACCTCTTTGGTGAAGCCATGTCGATCTCAGCGTGATTGGGTTGGCCGGTGAGGATGCTCTGGCTGACTTGGCTGTCGGAGGAGGGGAAGAAGATCTTAGGCGTCTGGAGATGGAGCCCGAGGTACTGCTCCGCTGTGATGGAGGGTTTCGTCGTTGGAGCGGCTCTGGTGAGTTGTACGACGCTGAGGCTGAAGCAGGACAAGAGAGACAACGAACAACGTTAACCTGAATGGAATTCTAATAGCATCTCCAATACATGACGTAAAATACATAACCACAAAGTGCTAGATGTAAAATACATCAGCCGCTCATCTCTGACCTTAACTGTCGAAACTGAATTTAACTGTCGAAACTGAACTTAACTGTAGAAACTGAATTTTGCTATCGAAACTGAACGCACTAGCAAGGTGAGGCTACACGTCGGCCGACTGACTTTTTCATCTGGTCAGTCGATTTTGCAGCCGTTGGATACGAAATCAAGGGCCTGAGGTTCATCTTCAACCTCCACCCCCCTGAGCAGGCCAAACAGCAGCCCCCCGCCGCCCGCGGCCGGCGGTGCGCCGCCCCGCCCGCCCCGAAAACACTCCCCACCGCCGGTCTGCCGCCGCCCCGGCCATCCCTCTATGCCCCCCGTGCCGAGCTTTTTCTCCGGCGATCCCCACGCCAACGCCCCGCCACCGCCGGCGACCACCGCCCCCATCCTGAACCCTAAGATAGATAGTGGGGTACCTCTCAAGCGAGCCCCCCTCCCCGCTGCAGCTGGTTCTTCCTTCACCACGGCGGCATCGGAGTGAAGTGTAACTAAATCGGAGCAGCATCGCAAGCAAGAGCAAGAGCGAGAGCAGCAGCACGAGCAAGAGCAATAGCAAGAGCAGACCAGGCAGGGGACCGAGAGCAAGAGTAGAGCAGCAGCGCGAGCGAGAGCTAAAGCAGCAGCAGGTCCTACTGATGTGGACGTCGCCGCCGAGGGAGCGACGCCATGGAGGAAGTCGCCGGCAACGCCGCCGTGGATGGAGCCGCGCCGTGTCAGCTCGGGACCGAGCGCCGGCAGCACCGTGAGATCGAATCAAGAAGAAAATGCGGCGATTAGTGTACAACCTCTTTGGTGGCGCCGATTAGGCCGCATCTTCATCTGAGGAAACGGTGATGATGATGCTCTTCCGGTGGTGCAGGTGAAGACGGCGGTGTGGGAATGGAGGTGGCGCGAAAGACGAGGGGAACATTGGGGCAGCTCCTTGGAGGTGGAGAACGGGGTGGCTGAACCGGCGGGACGATGAGATCGACGACGGATCCTCATCCGGTACAGTGGATGAGGGATGTCGAGGTGTTGCTGTGGACGACGTCGTCGGGGAAGAGGCTCCGGCTGGGTGGCGGACGGAGCAGGGTGTGGGGTTTCGTCGCGGGTTTTCGCGACCTCGGTGTACGAATGGGTGGGCGGATGGGATGGCAGTGGGGAACCATCGCTTAGAGACGCGCTTGTCTGAAATGTGGGGTAAGTTACGAAAGTACCCCCACCGATTTGAGGCGGTTCTTTCGGTTCAGCGGTACCATGGGCATTACGCGTGTCGGGATTTCACAGGAGGTGGGAGTTTTCACGCGCGTTGTAATTTCGGAATAGCAAGGCGCGGGTTGAGATGGAGGGAGTTGTCGGAGCACAACGAGACAAAGATATATCTTAAATATTTCGGGCTAACAAGGCGCGGGTTGAAATTTCTGGACAAGCCTAACGTGTACTGTACCAAATCAATGCGCCCTACAAATGTCATTCAAAACTTTGAATTCATGTTATGTTCAATTAAAATATTTCGCTACGTGTATAATGCATGCAACCTACTACTCAAATGAACGTTTTAGTGCATTCCAAATGTATATACTACCGCTTCAATATGAACTAAATTTGAATTTGTTTCCCTATTTGAATAAGATCTACAGTAATGATTGTTGTGAAGTCAAAGCATTTGAATTCGTTTCTCTGTTTTAATAAGATCTGCAATCATCATTATTGTCAAGTTAAACCATCGTTTGTGTATTATATTCACAGCACACCACATGATTAGTCTCGAGTTACATATGAACTATGTGTACTATATGAACTCGAACTAGATTTTTTGAATCCACTTTATTTTGATTTAAAATCACATTACATTTCTAGCTCTAGCTAGATCTTCATAATCTAAACCATGTCTCATATGTATAATGTGTTTATCACATTATGTATGGTGCCCCGCCTCCCTACGCCTACAAGTATTTAGATGTGAGTTGCAAACACCACACATTACCACAAATTCAAATAAAATGTGAGAATGTTCGATATATAGTATTGTTTAGATTGTTCGATATTTAGTTGTAAGCTGCAAACGCCACACATTATCACAAATTCAAATAAAATGTGAGATTGTTTGATGTCTAGTATGGTTTAGATTGTTCGGCATTTAGCTGTGAGTTGCAAACACCATGCATTATCACATTATGGTATAACATGTGCACAGCACGTGTATCACCGCTATATTCATGCATGCAATGCTTAAAACACTATGATCTCCTATTCAAATATATGAATCCGCTTTCATATCAAATTATGACCTTTGTTAGTCTCTTACACCCACACAATCCTCTAACCTTTGTAGATACCACTAACTTTCTCTCATGCATGCACACGCCCTCCTCGCCCTTCCCCTCCCTCGGCATTATATCCACCGGGCACATTCATTTTTTTCTTTAGGTCGTTCTCCCAGAGTCTCCACAACTCCTTTCCGACACACACCGATCGATAAACCTCTCCAGCGATGCCTGCCTACAACATACAAACACACCTTCAATCTCCTCCTTTATGTGTCCTTGCCTTGTGTCTCTCATACGGTCAGACACACGTGTAAACTCTTGCCCCTCTTTTCATCGCTCTCACAACCGCACACTCCTCCCCCTATCTAGCTAGTAGTTGGGCCTCTCGCACCACCTCCTAGCTCCATTCTCTCTATCTATCCATCTCGCTGGGCCTTATTTGCCTCTAACAAATGGACGTACACCGACTGATCTCTCACTATACATATAGCTAGCTAGGTCCTTATAACTCGTTTTTACCCACACGTCAATCGATCTACCTCATTAGTTGTGTCTCTCCCTTCCTCCGACAAACAACAATCGATCTACCGATCTAGTTAGGTTTGCTTACCAAACACATGGTTCCCCTTCATCATCCATGGATGCGTCCCGATAGATCTATCACGCACAGGCACACACAGAAACACACCCCCACTCTTATTGATAACATTGCAGTTCCACCCTCAGTTTGTCTAGTAGGCCTCTCCCACCATCTTCGAGAAGCAACTCCATCACCCATCCATCACTCTACCCCTCTCCCTCCCTCTCCCTCCATCTCTCTCTCCTCTCTCTCTCTCCCATCATATTTCCCGTCCTTCAGTTATGTATGGATGTCGACCGATCTCCCTCAAGACATAGCTGGGTCTCTCCTTCTCAACACATATACGAGTCGTTCTACCTCTATAGTTAGGCCTCTGCCTACCCC